>NC_053517.1:60537967-60607967 GCF_016920715.1 Anopheles arabiensis | reverse complement strand
TGATCGTTTGGAACATGAAAACCAGATAGATGACGGTGCCGGCCCTAGTGGAACTTCGAATGGTATGAGGTTTATTGCAATTATGTATTACTTCATTTATAACAATTATTTTGATACGGGTTGCAGTAGCTGAACAAGGTATGAATTCTTCACAAGGCAGTGATGCACTTGCACAGGATAATATCGTCGGTGAAACTTTCTACGAAGGGAAGCTGCTTATCTATCAGAAGCCGATGATGATGTAATCGACTATTTAATGGAAAGTTCGGATGATGATATAGATCCAGCAGCATCAGATGACCCATTCTCTGCTGAAGATGCTTTGCGTCAATGGGCAATATCAACAAACCAAACATACGACTCGATTGCCCAAGTGATGGATATAGTTCGAAAAGTGAGTTCCTGTAACCTACCTAAAGACGCTAGAACCCTACTAAAATCAATCGAAAAATTTCGGCTGATATCCTGACGGTAGAAGGTGGTCAGTACTGGTATTATGGAGTGCAGAAATGTCTCACGAACAAGCTAAGGTACATTCATGAAAATGCTTCTGTCTTACTTTTCATAAACAAACTAATTAATGTCTGTTTGCAGTAATACATCTCTGAATTCGACACCACACTCTTGCTTAATGTATCCATCGATGGTTTGCCGATATTTAAAAGCAATAATTTACAATTCTGGCCGATTTTAATAAATATTCATAACATGCCAGAAATTCCTGTTATGATTGTTTCAATTTACAGCGGAACAAAGAAACCTAGCATCGAATATTTTTTAAAGCAGTTCATCGAAGAAATAAACCTATTAACTAGCAATGGGGTACAAATCAACGACGTGAGAGTTGATGTAGTGGTACGCGCCATAATTGCCGATTCACCAGCACGGGCGTTTATAAAAGGTAAAACAAAATTGCATTTTATACTTCTAAAGCACAAACTATTGATTTAATTCGTTTTTTACAGGTGTCGCCAACTTCAATTCATTTGATGGTTGTTTGAAATGCACTACCAAAGGTGTCAAAATGCAAGGAAGAACAACTTTCCTTGATTGTAGCGCACCAAAAAGAACCGATAGACATTTTAGAAAGCGGAAGTATGGTGGTCATCATAAACTTGACTCGCCACTACTTTTGTTAAATAATTTTGATCTTGTGAAGCAAATAATAGTTTGTGATCAACTACATTTGATAGATCTTGGTGTCACCAAACGGATATTGATCGGCTTGTTGTTTGGTAAATTTGGGTTTAAAAAAAAATTGTCGTTTGCTGAAATAACGACAATATCTGGTATGCTAATGACAATCCAATTGCCAATAGAAATCCATAGAAAATTTCGATCGTTACACGATGTGAATCACTGGAAAGGCTCAGAGTTTTCATCATTTTTATACTATGCAAGTTTTTCGGTGTTGAAAAACATCATGAGTGATGAACAGCACAAACATTATATGTTGTATTTCTGTAGTATAACATTATTCTCTCGAACATCTACAAAGAACATTGGCTGCTTGCTAATAATTTACTCTTTTTGTAAAAAGTATGTTGATGTTTACGGACCACAGTTTATCTCGAGCAACGTTCACAATATTACACACATATTCGAAGAAGTAGATGAATTTGGTCCACTGCGGACGTTATCTTCTTATTTATTCGAAAATGCTCTACAACACATAAAAAATTTGTTGCGTAACGGATGGAGGAGTTTGGAACAAGTTATTAATAGAATTGCAGAACAAGAAGCGTATTATGTCCATAAAAAGATGATATTTCAAGTTATCCATCTATTAAACAGAGGTAACATTACCACTCTCCATGTTCGCAAAGGATTTTGCTTGAAACCTGGACACCGAGATGGGTGGTTTTAACCAAATCTGGAAATGTTTGCCAGTACATTAATGTAGTTGCACAGGAAAATGTAACAAGCCTAAAAATAATCGCCAGAAAATTAAGCAACTCTACTCATTGCTTTGATTATCCCTTTACATCTAAGCTGATTAATATGCACCGTGGAAATCTCCGTAGCTTTGAGGAAACAGAAGTACAAATTGATTTACAAGATGTGAAATGTAAATTGGTAGCTGTTCCTCTCCCAAAAGACAACGAATTCGACTTTGTTCCGTTAGTTCATACGTTAATTGAATAAAACAGAAATGTACATTTTAAATTTAATCTTTATTGCAATTTTATGGTTTTCATATCACATGATGGTATTTCCGAACACATTTAATAAATTCATTCATTTCTAACTTACATAACGACACTGCGCAACTTATACGATTTCTAGCGTCGATGATGAGAAGTTCTAACTAATCCAACTAAGTTTAGCCTTTGACCACCATGCTTGAATTTGTTTTGGAAAAACCTTTGATTGCTTTATCAGATGGTGTAACACCGTATGTTCCTATGTCTTTAAATTGCCTAATTATATTTTTGTATTCGAAAAAGCATATTTTTTCAATGGGACGACTTATGCCCGTCCACGTGATTTGAGTCACTAGCTCCTTTGTAAATATTATGTCCATAGCCGCATGCATCCTTTCTTCTGAACAATCTGATGGTAGACGAGTTTCTAAATAGTCATTGAAATTCTTTCTAAACTCAGGTTCCGACAATCTTTTTTCAAGCGTATCCAGATCATTTTTGTTTGCTAGTGGTTCCCACTCAAAACTCGACACAGCCACAAACCCTGGACGAGGAATCAATTTGTCAGAGACAATGTTGAATTCCGACCGCATCAATTTGATTTGTCCTTCCAAAGCTGCTATTCTCTTGTTTGATATCTCTGCTTGCTGTCTTTGCTCCTGTTGTATTAAGTCTAGTTTGTTGATAATTTCGTTCCATAAATAATCTCCTTCAGTTTGTCTATTGGTTTGTGTTGAACAGGATTTTGCTTCGAAGTGGGTCTGGAAACATAAAACATGAAAATTAGCATGCAGTATTGCCATCAAAAAGGAACACTCTGTTTACTTTTTAGCAAGTCTTGTCGTGAGGTGCTCGGTGTTTGGATGAAATTTTCGTTATGTTCTTCGTATGTTTGTGTTTTATCTGAGCACGAGGATAAATCTTCCAAAACATCCGGATGTAAATGATGATAGGAGTTTATTTTGACTGGCGGAGTAGATGCTAGAAATAAACCATTCATTTGTAAATGAAGCGAATACCTCGTCTACGTATTTACCCTTACATGCTTGATTGATCGGTAACAATACAGCCTTCCCATTTTCATTTGAACGATGAACCTCGGACGTTTTGCGCTGAAAGTATGGAAATATGTTCGCGTGAGAACGACTAAATGCTAAACACTTTTTTTCTACAATGAACTCACTTTTCCATCCTGCGTCTCTGATGGTTTATATAGCGCTATAGTTGCGTGTCTATCAGCGGAGAAGCGTTGGACCAATCACTACTGCGGTGGGGATATGTACTGCACATTCGAAGGAACGAGTTCAAATCCATTCATCAAAGAATCAAAAGGTAAATCTATATCTCTTACACTAAATAATAACCTAACATTAGAACGATATACAACACACACCACAGCTTGTCAGCGAAACGCACAACGCAATACGTGTGATTGACAGTGCGCGGCTCAACAAGACGATAGAATGACAGCAACAAAGCTTTTTGATTTTTTGCTGGCAACACTGTATGTTTTGACATTGACATCAAAATACATCGCAGGAAAAACATCGCTGGTGTTGTCAATGTCGGTCTAAACTGGTGTTATATAGACGTCTTTCGGCGGACTTTCGGTGACCCGAAAGACCACCAAAAGATCGTCTTTTTCAGCTGTCATTTGCAGCCTGGGCAGCACTCGTGATTGAAATGAAATTCATTTCGGTTCACGTACACATGTGCGATGATCAGGGTAAGACGCACATGGTTGTGACGTCTGATCTGACTGGTGATATTTTGGTAACCAACTCCTGGTCAATCAGTTTGTCGTGATTTTTGGTATCTTATTATCGCGATAGAATTAGAACATACGTGGCGCGGGCGAGTGGTGTTTTATTAGCCATGTGCATATGATTAGAAGCTTCTAAAACTGTTCTAAAACTGAGAAGTTGTTTTAGAACAAAGAGCTCGCAAAAAATTGTCGCGGAAGATTTTGTGGGTTGTCTAGAAGCAGTGTGACAGAAAGTAGCCCAATTTTGCAAACAGAGCTACTTGCCTCGCGCAATAGTTCTGCTGCACCAAATAGAATCAAATTATCCAGTTTGTTTACCAGCCAGATTAATGCCAAGCTAAAAGGAAAATAAAATTGAGCACAATTCAACTTTTTTGTTTTTTATCAAAAAGCAGGTTGACTGGGTAAACTGAGCTACTTTGATCTACTCGGTGTCAAATTTATCAATGCAATTCATCAAAAACGAGAGCGAAATTGTCGCAGAAAACGTTGTCGCTTTAAGTCTATTTAAACGGTTACGGGTTTCAACCACCGACACTTCGAACAAAATGAGCTTCAAAAGTTGTCTCCTTATTTCAAATGAAAATACGTTAAACACTAGCGCCATCTTTATAATTATTCGCTTACTACACTGACACAGAAACTGAAACTGCTAAATCCCCTTTTTGTTTTTCTTCGCAAATTCCAATGCGTATTGTTGTATGTACTTCTCACATCTTTTACATTAATTTGGAAACTTATAAAATGATTTTCCTGTGTGTTTTATCCAATAATTCTCACAAAATCTTGCCTGACACTTCCTTCGCAATTTGTATTTAGATAAGTTGTTAACATCGAAGCAGCAGTGAACAGCGCTTACTTTGACAGAAGTGATCGCCTCACTGGTAAATGCAGTACTTTCGTGTGGGACACTTTTGTAACGTCAGTGTCACGTCGGTTTGTCGGTGTTTCAACCATAATATGCTATTCTATTAAGTCACTAATATTAAGATGTGTCGTACAAATTTGGAAATTAAAAAACAGGCTATGAGCAACCTGGTCTCCATACACATTGGGCTTGGAGAACGATTGTTGTTGATGTGTGTTTAATATTTACATTTCAAGAGGCATAGCAAGCGGAAAACAATTTGGTTTGTTATTCGAAGCTAGGAGATGAAATTTCAAACGGTTCGTGTTTCATACCATTTAACATATCAGCAAGTCAAACCACACGTAGAATGGAATCGAAGTAACAGCTTCATATTTTGGAGCCATGCACCAGCGTTGGATGCTGGTGTCATACTTAGCACTCATACTTAATTCATGGTAAGTTTTGCTTCTTTCTTTCACTCGATTGATTGATAAACATTATTTTTTGCTATTTTTAGGAATGGTTTATAATGTAATAAACTCGAGCGAAGTTTTTCCAGTTTAGTTAGATTGCGTCTCAACAGCTTCTACTGTGTGATGTAGCTTTTTCTCCGAGTGTTGCCGGTTTCAAAGGATACCCGCTCGCTGTCGGTTACTAACCAACGATGGATGTATACAGGAGTGCATTGCCACGATTACGACGGTGCAGGCCATTTGACGTGCCGGCTGATTCTCTGACCGATCCAGTTTTGACTATCACATTTGCTCGCTTTGATGTCACCATGTTGTTGCATGCCATCGCCGAGATAAGCATCTACTTGGCTGTGAATCCACTCCGGATTCGACGCGTATAATGAACCCAAAACATTACCGACGCTGAGCATTATAACATTTACCGTGGCGTGCAGCGGATCCTGTAGAACTACAGGACGCTCCAGGAAATAATTTCCATCCTGACAATGAATGAGCTGTTCGTAGTGTTGCACATAGTGCATTGTGCTAGCAATTTTCGCACAGTTTGGTCTACGAGAACGGTGCGCTTTTTGTGCTCTTGAAGTGCTA
The DNA here is from genome assembly GCF_016920715.1 of Anopheles arabiensis. NCBI lineage: Eukaryota > Metazoa > Arthropoda > Insecta > Diptera > Culicidae > Anopheles > Anopheles arabiensis. Next base: position 60,602,147 of record NC_053517.1, on the reverse strand, counting down.
TGCGCTTTGAGTTTTTGAGCCCTGTCCGCTCTTTGAGCTCTTGAGGTTTGGTCTCCATTTTTTTCCACGTCCATGTAAAACTTTCCGCACAGTCGCGTACTTTAAGCGCTGTGTTGTAATGCGCGCATAATACGATGTGATGTGCGCATAATATGATGTGCTGTGCGCATGATGCGCCGTTTCCAGCGTTTCGAATTGCAGGCGTTTCAGGTCACAGAAGTGTTCATAGGCTATGCCGGCAAGCTGGTGAACAAAGAGAACATTATCAAGGTTTACACCATGCTCATGAACGGCAAACTCGACCAACTGACGGAGATTGCCTTTACATGGTCGGTCCGATCGAGAATTTTGGCAAAATGAAGTAAAGCGTCTGGCCAAGGAACCGGCCTAAGAATCCTGTCGACTCAAAAAGATAAAGTAGGCAGTTTTCCAGTACTTGCGTCGGCGTTCGATTTCGGTTGGAAAACGATCAAGCAGAGCTCCTCGGATGTGAACTCACTTCAGCGACACCTCCTCATTCACTGTGTTGTTAGTGTAATAATTTTAATCGAATCGGCGATATTCTTAGCATACGAGGCGTGTAATTTGTTAGTTTCTCCATAGTGCAAATATAAAAAGATGTTTTGTAGATGGATGAAAAGGTGGATAGTTTTTGTTTTATATCCTGCTTTTATTATTTCCATATCCGAAAGCACTAACTCTAGACAAAGTCACCAAATTCCAGCACCTTTCATAATCCACCTTTGGCGCAATTGACACCGCGCACGGGTACGGATTTTCTAACGGACACGGCATGCTGACACCTAGCGTCTATCCACTGCCACCAACAACAGTCCGTGTATCCGCCCCCGGAGATCATCATTAACATAGGATTCCCGTTACCATCAAACAGCGTAAAATTGGTCATCTGGACAAGAAACTTAGGTAATGTCCGCTAAAAGTCGTGCTGACTCTTCCTTCCCTTCTTCCAAATCGCCTCAAATTCCAGTGCCAGCTGTTTGTGGGTCTAAAGTGTTTTTCTAGAGTAATTACTAAATACATTATGAAGCGGTAATCCTTGCATGTGCACTGCTTACGAGAGTTCATACATAAACGTTTGGATCAGCAAACTGAGTCTGGCAATATCTGTAGGATGCGGGATCATTTAACCAGCTAGCAGAACCGACTACTGTTTCTAATCATATGCACATGGTTAATAAACACCACTCGCCCGCGCCACGTATGTTCTAATTCTATCGCGATAATAAGATACCAAAAAATCACGACAAACTGATTGACCAGGAGTTGGTTACCAAAATATCACCAATCAGATCAGACGTCACAACGACCATGTGCGTCTTACCCTGATCATCGCACATGTGTACGTGAACCGAAATGAATTTCATTTCAATCACAAGTGCTGGTGATAGAACCAGTGACATTTCGAAATTGATCACAGACAAACAAAGTCACGTCAAAGTGACCGACCAAGAGGTGGTTGCTGCAATGTCACCAATCTGGTCACACGTCACAACGACTCCCAGGCTGCAAATGACAGCTGAAAAGACGTCTTTCGGCGGTCTTTCGGGTCACCGAAAGTCCGCCGAAAGACGTCTATATAACACCATTTTAGACCGGTATGGAACCTACGTGCGATGTTTTTTTTGGTTCTATGTAAAACGATGATACTGAAAGTAAACAGTGTTGCCAAACAATTAAAAAAAGACCGCTGTTTCTGTTCTTGAAGGCCTGTACTCATCGGCAACACTGTTTTTCGATCTGTTTCTTTGCGCCTTTTTCTTTGACGTCATCGCAGGACGCTACACACTGTGTGCGCCATTTGCATTGGATCTTTCTAGATTGCTGGTTGCTTCGAGATATTTTGGGATTATCAGACTGCTTGTAGATTGGTTTCGAACCTGCCATTTTTCGTGAAGTTGTTCATTTCTCCGTTAGGGCGTTAGTGTTAGATGATACGCTGCTCTGCGTATGTCACAGCAACTATTGCAATATAAAGAGGCAAAATGGAACAACAATGCGCTGCAGGCGTGAAGCGACCAAAATTGATGACAAAAAAAAAATGGAAAATTCGTGATTGCGTCAACTCAAAGAGGTAAGAGCAATTTCTTTTTCTCGATGTATATGAAATTAAATAATGTTTTTCATGACATGCAGAATATACAGCCAGCTGCGAAACTTCGTCTACAAGCACCATGAGTCAAATAATACACAAGAAAGAAAACATACTTCAACTTTATTGCAGCCAGAATGTAAGTGTGAACTTTGTCTACAGAATTCTGAAAATATTATGCAATATCTTCTGTTCAATAGTTTTACAAACGAGCACCACAGGCGAAGAAAGCTCAACGTTAAACCTTCACCCTCAGTTGCTACATGAATTATCATGTAATTCTATTGAGCATTTGGATTGCATTACTAATATCGAACAAAATACTCCAATGCCTTCCTGCCAGAAGTCAACAAAACGTAAGTGATTACAAGATACAATGCTACATAACATTATTTATGTTTATTTTTCATTCCATCAGATTTTCTACCAACATTTCAATCAACTGCTACTCAAACCAACTTTTTAAACAGTGGTGAACAAATGCTATCGGATATTTTAGTTAAACTGGAAAATATACAGGAGGAGCAAAAACGACAAGCAGAAATGATGAACAACAAATTTGCTGCTATGGATCGACAAATTAAGTTAATACGATCAGAATTCAACATCGTGACTGATGAGCTGATTACACGATCTGGATTTGTTCAGCAAACATACTTTGAATGGGAACCAGTTAAAAATCAAGAGGATTTAGATAATCTGGAGTGCAGATTGGCTGAACCCGAATTTAAGAAAAACTTTTCTAAATATTTGGACAATCAGCTTTCTACAGAAGGTTCAGATGACCGCTTACATGACGCAATGGATATTTTTTTCAACAGAGAGTTTGTAACTAAACTAAGTTGGACTGGTATTGGACGGCCGAATGCAAAAATTTGTTTCAAAAAGTACGTCAACGTAATTAATCAATTTAAAGAGTTAGGTACATTCGGTGGTGTGACTCCAACAAATCAGAAATTGAAAGATTTATTTCAAAACAAGTTTAAGCATGGACATCAGACTTGATCTGGTAGGGTTAGTGAATACTTCTCATCACCGCCATAGGAAATAGGCATCCATAGGCAATGATTACGTTTTTATGATCGTCGGTTCATACTAACCCATACCTTCCATTGAATTCAATTCAATACCTTCCATAAGATTCTTATCGAATTACATTTTTCATCTATGTGTTGGGACTTTTTCATATATTTTTTCTGATTCTTCTAAAACTTATGCTTCCACTTACTTAAAGAATAACCTTTGAAGTGTGATATTTTGTTAATGAAATGATTTAATAAAGAAATGTACTCAATAAGTTCTTGCTATTTTTTTTATTAATTATATTTTACATTACAATTGTATGAACTAAGGGAACAAAATCAAATTCCTTGTCTGATAAAAGAGGAACGGCAATTAATTTACATTTTACATCATCCAAATCAATAGAAATATCGTTTTTCTCCAAATTACTGAGATTACCCTGATGCATATGCATGATTCTTGAATCAAAAGGATAATCAAAACTGTTTGATGTATTGATTAATCTTTTTGCCGTTATCTTAAAGTTTGTTTGGTTGTTTTTGATGTGTGAGACTGCGTTTATATATTGGCAAACATATCCGGATTTGGTTAAAAACCATTAATTTCTTTGTCCATATTTTAAGCAGAATGCTTTTCGGATATGAAGAGTGATAATATTACCCCTTTGATGAATGAAAGGATAATTGAAGCTATCTTTCTTTTTATGGACATAATATTCGTCCTGTTCTAACAATCTGTTGATTACTTGCTCTAAGCACTTGTACCCATTGCGCAATAGAAGTTTCATTTGCTGTAGTCGATTTTCGAACTTATAGGATGATAACGTATATAGTGGACCAAAATGTTTCACTTCTTTGTAAACGTGTAGCAGATTGTGAATATTACTTGAAACGAATTGAGGTCCGTAAATATTTGCATACTTTTTTACAAATAATTGAAGCAAATTATTAGCAAGCGGCCAATGTTCTTTGTAGACATCTGATGAAAACAATGTTATAGCGCAAAAATATAGCATAAAGTGTTTATGCTACTCAGAGCTCATCACGCTCTTGAAACATACAACACTTGCATAAAATAAAAACGATGAAAATTCTGATCCTTTCCAATGACGCAAATCTTGAAATGAGCGGAATTTTCGATGAATCTCTGCTGACAATTGTATGTTCATCAACATTCCAGATAATTGTGCAAGTGTAGAAGGAGAATGTCTTTTTTTAAAGCCAAATTTACCTTCAATCAAGCCTATCAAAAATCGTTTTGTTACGCCTAAGTCAATTAAATGCAACTGATCACTAACAATTATTTGAAGGATGATATCAAAGTTATCTAATAACAGTAATGGCGAATCAATTTTGTGATGATCGCCGTACATTTGTTTCCGAAAGGCTTCATTCGTTCGTTCGGATGCGTTGTAATCGAGAAATGTAACCCTTCCTCGCAGTTTGATCCCTTCGGTGGTGCATTTTAAACAGCCTGCGAACGAATTAAAGTTGGCAACTCCTGTAAATTATAATTTTTAATTAATATTTAATGATAAATGTTTTAAACAGTATTTTGTTTTTTTGTTTACCTTTGATGAAGGCACGAGCTGGTGAATCGGCAATTATAGCACGTATTTTAAAGTTCACCCTCCTACCGTCGACTTCTACTCCATTTTTCATGAAAAGATTTAAGTCTTCGACAAACGGTTTAAGAAAATGCTCAATACTAGCGGGTTTTGTAGTTCCACAATAAATTGAAACAACCATAACTGGAATTTCTGGTTTGTCATGGACGTTAACTAATATAGGCCAGAACTGTAGGTTATTACTTTTGAATAAGGGTAAACCATCTAAAGACACATTCAGCTCAAGTTTGACGTCAGGATCCAGAGATATGCCACTGTAAATAGTTGTCATTGAATTTATCATCATCACAGAACACGGTCACTGTTCTGAATACATACCTTAGCTGCTTGGTAAGATATTCTTGCAATTTACGATGCCAATACTGTCCTCTTCAACTATCTGTAAATCGGTCGAAATATTTCGTTTTACCTTCAGCAAAGTTCGTGCATCCTTAGGCAGCTTACAAGAGCTCAGATTCCGAACGATCTCCATTACTTTAGCAACTGAGCCATAAGTTTGGTTTGTTGATATGGCCCAGTCGCGTATAGCACCTTCTGCAGAGTATGGTTCATCGGATGTTCCTGGTTCAATGTCATCATCCGAATTTTCAATCAAATAATCAACAACATCACCATCAGTTTCTGATTCATATGCAGCTTCATCAAACTCGACAGTTCCTCTAATGATTTCATCATCAGGTGCAAATGTCTCATAATCTTCTAAGCTATTCGACTCGCGTTGAACTACTGTAATTAGCAATAAATATATATCAAATGAATGTGCTAATATACAATTACACAATCAATCCCATACCATTGAAATTTCAGTAGAACCGGCACCTTCTCCATTCAATTCTTCTTGTTCCAAACGATCACGGTGGCGGTACAGGTACGAATTATACTTTATCCGCTTGGAAAACCTTTTATCCATCCAAACATCTGGCATAAAATCTGTTTAATAATCACCGCTGCTTTTAGGATTGTTGTTGTTGTTTTGGCAATTGGTACGTTTTTGACATGACAATTGAAAACAACACGACTGCTGCGAAAAATACCACCATAATCAAGAAAAACATCCAGAAGAAGAAACACTATCGAAGTTCGCCTTAGGGTTTTGTTCGATACACATTTTGAAAATTGAAGAAAATATAACTGAATGTAGTCGTAAAGCGTTTATTATTGAATGTAAACTCAAAATAAAACATTTATTTTGATTTTTTCTTCTTATTTTGTTACGAAAATGCATAAATGGCTAGTCAAACCGCTAACCATGCAGTATAAACTAGGCGTTTTGGTCTTTCGGACCGTTATTTGCAGCCTGGGCTATGTTCATCTTGCGTCTGATCATCGCACTTGTGTACGTGAGCTGATTTGAGGTTCGTTTCAGTCATGAGCGTTGGTGAATGAAACAGTGATATTTTACAGTGCTGCTCCTGGTTCAGAAAATGTCATAAGAAAGTGATTGACTAAAAGTTTATTCCCAAATTGTCACCAATCATATCACTCGTTACAACTACTTGAGAATTTCACCTGTGATAATCGCAATTGAGTACGTGACGCTGACAAGATTTTTGTTTCACTCAGTTTTTTTTTTTTTGTGATATTGATGGTGACATTTTGCAGCACTGATCACAGTTAATTTCACCTTTTTGTCGTCTCATTAGAACGCCATACTAATTTTCATTTGCTTCATCACTTTCGAACATAACTTCACGGCCCTTTTTACCTCCCTTTTTTCTGGTGCTGCGGATAAGACCGGCCTCACGAATTTTGCTACGGAAACCCCGGACTCTTTTAGTTACTTCGGTATTTCACCGGCCTTAACTTCAATTTAGCTACGGTTTTCCCGGACTCGTTTTATGCTACGGATTGAACCGGTCCCATATTTTGCTACAGAAATTATTTCTGGACTCATTTGGGCGCTACGTTTAACGGACTCAACCCATTATAGTACTAGTTTTCCGGTCTCAATTTTTGCTACGGATTTTCAACTTTTTGTACATGCTGCGGCTTTGCCGGTCTCATGATTCAATCTCTCTCACTATTACGTTTTAACAGACTCAATTTAACATCGTATTGATTTTTCGGTCTCAATTTATGCTACGGATTTCCAACTTTTTTTGCGTGCTGCAGCTTTTGCCGGTCTCATAACTCACTTTCACTTCGTGTATCGCTATTATGATATTACACTATGTTAATTGAAGCTCACTTTAAACGAACTATTACGCTTTTGAAAACTTCACAGTACTTCGGATAAATCCGATCTTCCATTGTATCCATTGTTAACCCGCTGCTGTCGGGAGAGATAAAACCACAGTGCCAGCTGCGCGCGTTGATATTTTTCAGTGAGAGTGACACATACACACGCACACACGACACAGTTTGGAACGTGCGACAAGCACAGCGCTTTGGCGCCGAAAACGTCGCTCGCAGCGTAAGCAGTGAAGCCGGTGTATCGTGGCGCATAACCCCGCTACTCGGGAGAGTAACGAGTGAATTTATCTTATTTGTCTTGAAATATAATTCTTTTGTTTTACTATTCCGAAATTGTAAATATTAGTCTTATGATTAATTGAACTTTCGCTTTTCAGGAACATTTATTTACTTTATTTCATACTCTTTACACACAACCTTACATACACTCATATACATTGCATTGAACTAAATAATACTAACCAACCCGGCAAAATGCCGGGACCCTCGTATCCGGTACGGGATGCACTTCCGCCCGAGCCTCCCCAGAGAGCTCGATCACTACCACCATGGATGGACCGTAATAACGAGTTTGGGGACATGAAGTTCCTCGTTCTCGAGCCGTTGAAAGACTTTAAGCTCCCGCAAAACCCATGGATAATTTCAAAGAGCATTACCAACGTGGTTGAAGAGCTTACCGAGAGCAGCCACTGAATTCGGGCAGAAATATCTGATCAAAACCCGAAACCTTGCGCAGTACACAAAAATGCAAAGCATCACGCAACTCATCGACGGTACAAAAGTATCCATCACCCCTCACGCTACGCTGAACACAGTCCAGTGCGTAATATTCGCCCCGGAGCTGAAAGGACTAACGGACGAAGAAATTTTGATGAACATGGAAAGCCAAAACGTCAAGCAAGTTCGACGATTCACCCGAAAGGTGAATGACGAAATACAACCAACGAACTCTTTCCTGATACGCGTAGAAGCTGGAAAAATACCGGAATCCCTTCGCATAGAGCTGTTGCAGGTGCGAACAAAACCATACTACCCAAAACCAATGCTGTGCTACAAATGCGCCAGCTATGGGCACACAAAAGTACGCTGCTAAAAGGGACAGGTGTGTGGAAACTGTGGAACCGCAGCACACGGAGAATATTCGACCCATCCCGCTTGCGTGAACTGCAAAGGCGAACACAGCAAGTTTTCTCGCGAATGTCCTGCGTTCCAATTTGAAGAACATGTCATAACAATAAAAGTCGACCACAACTGCACATACAAGGAAGCTTGGCAAATGCACTCAGCTCTCACCGTTACCACAACAGTCTCGCATCCAACACAACAATCCTTACTCACCTGCACTTATCCGTGAACCTTCGCAGACACAAGCTGAACACTCACCAACCGATATGAATCGCACTCTCATTTCACCTACTCTTCCGTCCACATCACGAGCAAAAACGCGTCAAACTACAATGGCTCAATTTTTTCCGAAGTAACCGCACCACAGCAGCGCAGTCATATGGTACTCACACGGTCCGAGCAATCCCTTCGACAACACAGACACTCACCATACACTCACCATCTACGATAAGCTCCGTCATTTCCAACATACCAGCTACTAACACTTCATTACATCAGGCACCCAGCGATCAAGCGACGCGAATAACCGTGTTTTATCAAAATGTGCGTGGTCTGCGCTCTAAAGCCGATGAGTTCCGCTCATCGTTAATGGAGACTGAATACGATGTATTGGTGCTTACCGAAACCTGGCTTGATCCCTCTATTCCCGCCGCTCTCTTGTTTGGTGATGAGTATCGTATTTACCGTTGCGACCGAGATACCACCAATAGCTCACTCGCGGGGTGGTGTTCTAATTGCATGCAGTGTTTCCTCTCGTACGCGAATCATGTGCTGTCCCAGACACTCGAGGTACAAACAGGCATCTGCATTCAGCTAAGCAACCATCGTTTGTATATTGCTGCAGTCTATCAAATCACAGCACAGACGAGAAAAAATAAATGAATTGCTAAAATGGGTCAATGAAATTTGCGCCTCCTTAAGTCCGGATGATATATTTTTACTCATCAGTGACTTTAATCAGCCTACTCTCTCTTGGTCACCTGTACCTGTCGAACAAGATACGGCTTTTAGTTTTTCGAGCCTCATACTCAATCAGCACGATGTGCCCAATTAATTGACGGATTGCACCTGAACGCTTTATATCAACTCAACAACAACAAAAACTATCTGAACAGAACTCTTGATCTGATTTATGCAAATTGGCCAGTTGCTTCAGCCTCATCGTCCATACGGACCTCTGATACCCCCTACTACCGGTTGACCAACACCATCCACCATTGGAGTTCAATCTCAACATTGATACTCCTACCGCCCAACTACCATCTAATGTTGCGGAAAGGCGGCTCGATTTTAGTCGTATTAATTTGCCTAAGCTCGAGATATTAAAAGCCGCCTTCGATAGGATATCTCACGTCATATTACTAGCAAAACTCGACAGACTTGGTCTCCCAGATCCCCTAGTTGCTTGGCTGAGATTGTTGTTGTATTGTATTGTTGTATTGTTTATTGTATTAAGTGATTGGCCAAACAAGCGGCCTTATCACTGAATTAAAACTAAAACTTAAATAACTAACGCAGTGTACAATGACAAGACAAATCAACAGAATCTAGTAGGTAGGTGCCAGTCAAATAAAATGTAACGCTGATTAATCTTACGGGCCATCGCAGTCATTGGGTCGTTCTCGCTGTATGCACGTCTTGTAAGGTCAGTTCTTATTAGTCTGTAGTTACGGAACACTCTAGGAGGGACATTTATGTTGACTCTAGCCAGTAGTTCTGGCGAATCTATCTCACCGACAATAAGTTTGGACAAAAACGTACCTTGGGTATTATCACGTCTCCTAGCAAGTGTGTCCAAACCAAACAACAAACAACGAGTATGATACGATGGACGAGGGGTTACATTACGCCACGGAGTGAAGTGTAGGACAATACGAGTAACTCTCTTTGGACAGCTTCTATTCTATTGGACCAAACACTAGAGAACGGACACCAAACTGTAGAACTAAACTCGAGGATGGAACGAACATAAGACTTATACAGAGTTAACAGGCAGTGTGGGTCATTGAGTTCTCTCGAATGTCGACGAATAAATCCTAGCATTTTGTTAGCTTTGTCTAAAATATTACAGTAATGATGTCGGAAATCTAGTTTGTGATCCAGGGTGACTCCTAAATCCCTGACCGTATTGCACCGCGGTAGTTGTGTCCCTGATATGCTATAGATATACCTTATCGGACTAGCTATTCTAAAGAAAGACATTGACGTACACTTATCAACAGAAATTAACAGGTCGTTGTTGATACACCAGTCAGAGAAAACATCAATCGATCTTTGCAGAGAAAGAGAGTCGGAAGTGTTCCGTACGATACGAAACAGCCTAACATCATCCGCATAAAGCAGACAATCTGCTTCCGTAATGGCCAGTGTGACGTCGTTAATAAAAGCGAGAACAGCAGTGGTCCCAAGTTGCTGCCCTGAGGGACGCCAGATGAACTCTCGAAAACGTTAGAGGAGACACCATCGATTTGTACGTAGTAGCTACGTTCAGAGATATAGGACCTGAACCAATTCACCAGCGGAGTAGAGACCGATCCGGGCGAGCTTAGCCAACAGCAAGCGATGGTTCACAATCAAACGCAGCCTTAAGATCAGTGTATACTGCATCCATCTGAGCTCCGGAAGTAAAGGCTGCGTGGCAGTTGGAGACGAATTCCACCAAGTTTGTGGTAACACTGCGTCGAGGAAAGAAACCATGCTGGCTGGTAGAAATATAAGAACGACAGTGATACATTAGCGAGTTTTGTATGACGATCTCAAACACCTTGGCCGCGGTACCGCGGTAGTTCTCAGCAGAGTTTTTATCTCTTTTTGTACACCGGAAACATAACAGAGGATTTCCAGGCGGTGGGTACAGTACTTTGTGCAAAAGAGAGTTGGTAGACTTGAGACAGAGGCTCTGCTAAAAATTCGCGGCATTTGGCAAGGATTGCCGTAGGAATACCATCGGGTCCAGGGTTGTATGAGGTTTTGACCTGCTGCAGAGCACGTAGTACAGTATCTACCGAGATAATAATATCGCGTACATCAATGTCAACAACATCACGGGGCACATTATTTAAAGCTGCTTCTAATGATAAGCTTGCATCATCCGTAGTAAAGCAGTTCTTGAAACGATCAGCAAATAAGTTGCTGATTCGTGAATTCTCATAATTGATTCGCAGTACAGGAACGTTAGAATCATCGGTGTTCCAGGATTGGGATGATCAAGATGTTAAAGATTGGGGAAGTTAAAGTCCCCGAATAGGAGAAACGTATCGGTGGTTGCACAAGCAATATTATCTATGGTGGAGCAGATAGTTTGCATGGTAGTAGTGTTGTTTACTAAATCTGGAGGAATGTACACTACACCCGTGATAAAAGTACGTATATTACCATAAACTCTTACCCAGAGTTGCTCAACGGTATCCTGTGTAGGACAAAGTATTGTACGTAGGTGTGAAGCAACGGCAATGAGAACCCCGCCACCGATTGATTTTTACTATTTTTGCTGCTGCGGTCTGTTCTATACACTGTATAATTATCCGGGAACAATTCCGAGGAATCAATCGTTGAATCCAACCATGTTTCAGTCAGGAACGCCATAGTGGGTTGTAGAAACATAGTCAAATACTTGATTGCATTTAGATTTCAATCCTCTAATGTTTTGGTACAGGAACAATAATTCGTCAGTATCAATGAATTCACGTACTGATAGGCCAAGAGGCCAGGTGTCAGGGGAAAGAGCCTTGTCACGTAGTGATAAAGGCACTAACACTTTAAACGACAGGAATGAGAGTGTAGCCGTATTTGTACCCTGGCGAATAAGACAGTATGCTGTAGCATCGTCAATGGATAAAGCTTGTTTGACCATTTGTACAATTTGGTCACTGGTTGTATCGGGAGAGAGCCGGAAAATATACAACGCGCATTTTTGCACCGCGGAATGAGCGGGAACTATTTTGATCGGAAAAGCTGCTATATCCTTTTTTGTGCCAGTTATCACAGGTGGTGCATGAGTTTTGCGTTGAACATCGTCAATTCGCTTCGTTTTGTTGTTTGGGCTATTTCTTTGATTGCTCGTAGCACCGAATGTAAACAATGCGTGATTGTCCTTAATGACATCGGAAAACAAACGTTTGGATGGATTTATGCGACGAATTTTTGCGGGAGGGTGACTGCTACATGGAGTTTTTAGGTCAAGTTGGATCATCCGTGCAAACCCAGTTTGAATTTCGTTAGTCAATGGCTCCATAACGGTCTTGATGCTTTCGGCTACTGTCGTTATTGCCGCCTGGAATCCAGATTGCATGGCTGCGTCTTTTACGAACTTGGTGCGCGGATTCATGAAGACGTTGTTGCAGCCAATACAGCACCAATGTAATTGTTTATATTCCGAAATGCGCAGGAACAGATCAGCGGGAACCGAAGTGCAGCGCTGATGAAATGGAGAGTCGCACAGGCAGCAGCTGATAGATGCCTCCGCAATTTCCATAGTGCAGGCGTTGCAAATACGGGCCATTCTACGGGAAACGGTGCAGGTTGTGGTTGCAGCAACAAGAGCGATGGCGGTCAGGACGTGTGAACTCAGACGCGATCCGAAATGCGAAATATGCGCGAGTTTTGGGTCACAGAGATAAACGCACTATTGCACGATATACGAACGGTGTTCTAAAATACTGTGATTATACAGAAACCGAAAAATAGTGTGATAAACAGCGCGATTTTCAAGAAAATATACTGAGCGATATGCGAAAGCGACTTTTACGATCATACCTAATGGGCCGCACTTATTCCGTTAGGATGGGGCCCCTTTATCTAGATCCCTCTGTGCTTCTTCTGGCGTCCCTCAAAGCAGCAATCTGGGACCTTTACTATTTGTCCTTTATATAAATGATGTCTCCACGATCTTATATAAATATAAGTTATATAAATGATGTCTGCTCTATGCGGACGACACCAAAATCTTCCGGCAAATCCAGGGACCAGACGACCATCGCATACCCAGGCTTCACTAGAAGAATTCGATAACTGGTGCACGCGAAACTCCTTAACCATTTGTGTTGATAAGTGTGTTGCCATCACCATCAGCCGTTCGCGCTCTTCAGTGCATTTCGACTACACGCTAAACGGCCAAACTTTGCAGAGAGTCGATTGTGTCAAGGACTTGGGTGTTTTCGTCGACGCGAGACTCACGTTTGAGCAACAACTAGATCACGTTGTGACAAGATGCAGTCAATTGTTAGGTTTAGTCGTTAACATGACTCGCGAGCTCTCTGACCCAATCTGCACCAAAACTCTTTATTGTGCTCTTATTCGATCAGTGCTGGAGTATGGCAGCGTTGTGTGGTGGCCCTCCTCTGCTCGGGGGGTTGCGCGCTTGGAGTCCATCCAGCGTAGGGCTACCCGTTTCGCGCTCCGTTCGTGGGGCAGCAACAACGACTACACAACAAGGTGTTTGTTGCTCGGGTTACCCCAACTCGACGACCGAATACGAAATGCTAGGCTGGCTTTTATCGTTGGGCTTCTTAATGGTAGCATCGATTGTCCGGTTTTGCTCTCGTCGATACAGCTGTGCGTGCCTGCAAGAACTCTCCGGCCTCGGGCGATGCTGGCCATCCCAGAGACAAGGACCGCCTTCGCCTCCCGAGACCCGTTTTTGCGTATATGTCTTGCTCTGAATGCTGAATGCGAATCTGATGCGTATGAGTCCGGCATGACGATGGCAAATGTGTTGAGTCGCATTAATTTACTTCGCGCCTCTCGCCAGAAGCTTTAGCGTCCTTGTAATTGTTATTGTTGTTATTATTGTGTTATTGTAAAGCGTGTGACTATTTAAGTTATATTCCTATTGTACCCTTTAATATATCGAGAGGGCTTATGAGGTCCGTCGATCATTTAATAAATATACAAAATGGCCATCCAACAACATCAGCGAACAAGTGCGGTACAGCAGCGAATCACATTTGCGCAACAAACTACAACGATGGATGAAAAAGACATGAAAATCAAGCGGCTCGAAGAAGAACAAAATGAACTGAAGAAAATGATCCAAGAACAGATGAAAAGATGGATACACAGAGCAAGCTCGTCGAAGCTCTTCTGAAGAAATTGAAAGAACCAAATGGAAATTTACATAACAACAAGAATAACTCAACGAACGAAGCCACTGCACAAATCGAAGAAAACCAAAACTCGACACAATCCAACAATGTCTGCGAGAGCAACAACAATGCTGAAGCAACGGAAAACCTCGAAACCGACAACGAAACAAATGACCAAGAAACAATGTCTAATTCCGACACAAAATTAGAAAATTAGGCCACATCAGTCATCTCAGCACAATCCCGCAAACGAAACCACAACCTGGAAAACGTCTAATCGGAAGAAGAAGAACTAAGAAATGCAGTAAAAAACATGGCATCCAACGAAATCGCAGCCATCGCTTCTCCCACTCTTCCCTCCGAACAACGATCGCCAACTGCCAAACCATCGAAGAAAAAACATCGCCACTGAATTTATTCTCCTTTCCTCTTACCCCAATAGTTTACTAACCTAAACCATTCTCATGTTTATGTGGCGCTTCGCTTGATGTCACCGTACCAACTCAACCTGTCGTATCCTGTTTGCCGTGCAATAGGGATGGTGCACCTCGCACCGGATTATCGTGCCGTGTCGTCATCCCATCCGGACTTGTCATCCCTGTTTGTCATTATGCTCTTAGTGATGGGCATGCTTGTTTGGCATACCACATCACTCTTTTTGTTTGTTTTATTCCCATTGGATTCCCATGTGCCATCACCTATGAGTGCAATTTAAATTCTTAATAAATTCCTTTTCTCTTACATAATCTGTCAACCTAGCTGGTGGATTCTCTTTCTCTGACAATGCGTTATGTCTTTACTCAATGTTTCCCCGATGTTTGCGCTTCCTGTGTTCCCGATTCCTTATCAACCAATTTCTCAATTTTCTTTAAGTGGGCTACATTTCTCTTATAGCATCTGCTCGTTTCTTGGTCCTCAATCGTTACCCTTGATCCTTCTTTTCCTATCACCACAAACTCCTTTGGGTTGAAGTTTGTTTGCAGTTTGTTACCCGGGAGCATATTTTGCGCTAGCACTATATCTCCTTCTGAGATGGACGACTTGCGTGCTCGTCTCCTTTCATCTTCGTTTGTTTTTCCTTTCCATTTCCGCGTTTGGTCTTGATCCCTTATTTCCTCTCTTATTACGGCGGTCTCTATATCTTCCAATGCCGGTATGTTTGAACGAATGGTTTTTCCGTATAATAGCTCGGTAGGTGTTTTCCTGTTGTGGAGTGCGATGTTGTGTAGTACATCATAAGATATTCTTCTAAGTCCTTTTTTCCAATCCCTTCCTAAACCTGCACTTAACTTTAGTATTTTTAGTTACGATCGATTTTGGCGTTCAACTAGACCGTTTTCTTGAGGCCAGTACGGGGTGGAATGATTTAGATGTATGCCATGCTCCCGGCTGTACGATTCTAATTCCGTTCCGACCAGTTGTTTCGCGTTATCTAATGTTATAGTTCTCGGGAACCCTAGTCGCGTAAATATTTTTGCCAACTTCCCTACCGTACCTTTGGATGTTATTCTGGTCATTATTTCCACTTCTTTGTACCTACTGAAATAATCTACGAGTACCAATAAATATGAACCATATGAACCATTGGTTCTGGCTTTCCCGGGTTTTCTACCAGACGACATCCTCGCATCCAACAACGTGTTTTGCAACCTCTTGATTCATTCCGGGCCACCAAACTCTATTCTTTAATCGGCGTTTCATGACGACTCCCCGGGTGTCCTCGTGGGCTAGCTCTAACATCCTTGGCCGTAGCGCTTTCGGTACAACTAGTTTGTTACCCCTAATAATCATATCCCCTGCCATACCTAGCTTTTCTTTGAAAGGGGCATATGGTTTGGTTTCTACCTCGTTCCAGCTACCAGATTGGAGGCTATCTCTAACCTTCAACAATTCTTCATCTGTCTTGGCAGCGTCTTCTAACTTCTGTACGTCTATGGCTGCCGATTTCATTATGGCCCATATCATATGTTTATTTTCCTGCTCGAATGGAATTCCTCTTTATTATCCACTAAACGCGATAATGGATCCGCTATATTATTGGAGCCTTTCCTGTATTTTACCACGTAATTAAAAGACTGCAATCTCAACAGCCATCTTCCAATACGGGCGCATGGACGTGATGAGGGCTTAAAAATGGCTTCTAACGGTTTATGGTCCGTTTCCAATTCAAAGGTACGCCCTAGCAAGTACGGAGCAAACCTCTCTACCACCCAAACCAATGCCAAAACTTCTTTCTCTGTTTGGCAGTAACGCTGCTCAGTATCTGTCAAACTCTTACTAGCATACGCTATTGGTCTAGGTAGATCGTCTTGTGAGCCTTCGAATTGAACTAGTACTGCACCTAATGCAACCGGCGTAGCGTCAGCGATAACTCTTGTTCTCATGGAATTATCAATAAAATGTAAAAGTTTTACGTCCGCCACCATTGTTTTCAATTTCTCGAATGCTCCTTTTGGCTATTCCCCATTCGAACTTGTTTCCTTTATTTTTATTTTTATTTTATTTTTTATTTTATTAATTGCTCGGCCACGTTGGGTTACAGCAATAGTGCTTACTGACTATAGTATACAATTATTCACGAAGGAGTTGGAAGGAGTTTATGGTACGGAAAAGGAGCGAAGACGGGATCGGTAGACAGGATAGGATATGTTGAAATCGAACAGATCAGAAGTACTATTAAAAGACGACATAGCTCTTACAAAAGGCTCATTGCGAGCAAAACGTGTACGACATATAGGTAACTGGAGACGAAAACGATAACGTAAGGTGCGACAAGGTGCATACAAATGTAAGCGCGACAGAAGTGAAGGAGTATCAATCGTATTGAGCAATATGCCAGCGACGAAAGAAGCCTGAGCGACCGAGAGGCGGTGCTCCAACTTGGCAAGGCCTAATAGAGTGCATCTATCGTCATACGAAGGAAGCGGAATAGAGTGATAACCCAGCGACCTACGAAATACGATCCTTGTAAAACGTCTCTGGATCCTCTCAATCCTTTGGAGCAGAGATAGTTGAACAGGAGACCAGATGACACAGGCATATTCCAGTACGGAACGGACCCAACAACAATAAAGGGACTTAAGACAAAAAGGATCACGAATTTCAGTGGACATGCGACAAATATAACCAAGACTTTTGTTGGCCTTGTTGATGATGATAGTCCGTGTGCTCCTTGAAAGAAAGACTCGGGTCAAAGAAAACGCCAAGATCCTTAGACAAGGACGCACGGGGAATAGGGGCATCACAGACACTATAAGCATGAGTTATACTTGTAGAAGATCGGAAGAAAGACAAGACAGAACATTTTTCAGGATACAGGACTAAACCGTTAGAAGCACACCATGTAGAGAATTTACAGAGCCAGGATTGAAGGACTAGACAATCAGCTGTAGAAGATACAGGAAGAAAAATTTTAACGTCATCCGCATATAGCAAGAAGCCGTTAGGAGGAAGGATCGAAGTACAGTCATTGAGGAAGAGAATGAACAGTAAGGGACTAAGGACACTTTATGTGTTAACTCGCGTAGTGGTGCCGTTATTGTTGCCAGGTTTGGTAGAAATCTTCCTAAATATGTTATTTGTTATTTGTTATTTATTAATTAAAATTCAACGGACCGCAAGTGGCCCACTTGAAGCGAATTCATTTACATTCATTCATTATAACATAGTCACATTTCGGTCATTCATTTGTCACGCTTAGTCTTAAGTAACATAATAAACATGTAAAAGGTCGCACGACACGAATACTATTTAACAATGCGGTGCGCGACATGTCAGGTTGATGACGATCACAAATAACATCAAACTCACGGCACATACGAATAAACGGATCAGAGGAGCCAAAGCGGGTGCGGCGTTCCTCCACGTCAAGTAGCGATCTAGCTCGGAGCGATCTCGGCGGGACATACATGTTGAGCCTCGAAAGAAGCGCGGGCGAGTCGATCCGATTGTCAAGAAGTCCCGCGACAAACAGCCTCTGAGCGTTGCAGTTCCGCTGCTTCAGCGTCTCGATGCCAAGCAACGCACAGCGTCCCTCATAGTCAAGTTGGACATTCCAGGAGCGCAAAGCGAACCGCGTGAATTTGCGCTGGATCGATTCTAAACGAGCTAGGGGGCGAGCAGCTGTAGGCCACCATACTACTGAAGCGTATTCTAACACTGGTCGCACCAAAGCACAGTATAGCGTCTTGATGCAAATCGGGTCAGTGATGTCTCGTGCTATTTGTTTTAGTAAGCCGATCAATTGGTTACCCTTAGTGACAACGTGCTCTAGCTGGTCGTGGAAGCTCAACTTTTCGTCAAGGAGCACTCCTAGATCCGTGACACAGCTTTTGCGACCAATGGTAGATCCATTTAACGCATAGTCATACACTAAGGGGCACCGCTTTCTCGCAAACGTAACGACAACACACTTCTCGACGCACAATTAAAGACCATTCAAAGAGCACCATGACTGGAAGGCACTTAGAGTGGCTTGAAGGCGGAGTTGGTCTGACCGGTCACGGATAGGCAGGAACAGCTTCACGTCGTCTGCATACAGTAGGTGGCCGTCAGGAGGGAGCAACCGTGTTACGTCATTCAGGAAAATGACAAACAGCAGCGGTCCAAGGTTACCCCTGCGGCACCCCCGAAGAAGCATCGATACGGCGCGACGTATGGGGTCCCATCTTCACGCAGTATGTGCGACCAGTGTTGACTTGTACATCCAGGCCAGCAGCTGCACAGGCAGACCAAGCGTTTCGAGCTTTGCGAGCAGCAAAGCGTGCGGAACGCTATCGAAGGCAGCCTTGATGTCCGTGTAGACTGCGTCGATCTGCGAGCCGGCATCGATGGTCCTGTGGCAGAGGCTAACGAACTCAACCAGGTTGGTGGTGGTTGAACGCTGAGGGACAAATCCATGTTGAGCTGCGCTAATGTAGTTCGAGGCAGCTGCGAGGAGAGGTTCGTACACCAGGAGCTCGAAGATCTTAGCGCAGGCACAAAGCGATGTAATGCCACGGTAATTACATGCATTTGATTTGTCCCCCTTTTTGTGCACTGGAACAAGCCACGAAGTTTTCCAGCAGGCCGGATAGATGCCCGAACGCAGTGAGTCGCGAAAAATCGAGGCCAGGATAGGCGCGATGGTGGTGCCACAACGCTTAAGCGTGGAAGCCGGGATCCCGTCAGGCCCTGGAGCAAACGAAGATTTCAGCCTGTCAATCGCTTTCGAGACAGAATACTCATCGATGATCGGCAAGTTTGGGGCCATAGCATCCACCGGTACGTTTGATAATGCGTCGGCTATCTGCCTCTCATCAGTTACAGCTGGAAGGAAGGTGGCGGCAAAGCGCGAGGCAAAAATATCACATACAGCAGACGGATTGTTGCCGTTGCGCCCGTTGTAACTGACGGAGCTAGGAAAACCAGAGGATTTCCGACGATTGTTTGCGAAGTTCCACAGTACACGTGAATTGCCGCGGCAGCGCAAAACCGTACGCCGTACGTGCCCCAGGTAGCGGAACCTGTTATAGCGCCGATAGAGAGAGTGCGCAGTATTATAGTTGCGCAATGCTGCGGGACACCTACGCAACAAATAATCGCGATACGCGGCAGCTTTAGCCGTTTTGAGCCTGCGCAGCGTTCTGTCACCCCAAGGGGGGGCCTTCGTTTAGTCGTTTCACCCCGGCGTGCATTCATTCAGGGCTTGCAACATGAACCGCTCAAAATCTTTCACAGCGAGGTCAAGAGTGGCGTAACGGGAACAATCGAAGACATTCGTGAACGAGGCGATCATCGGCAGGAGCCTGTTAAAGTCCGTCCGCGCGTAGTCAAGGCGAGATGTTAGCGCAGGAACGGCTGATTCCTCTCGTGGTAGCGGGATGGCCGGAGGTGAGCGCAGGATGATAGGTGTCAATTGCTAACAGCGGGGTGAGGCAAAGTTCAAGCGGAAGGCAAACAGAAGCAACAGCATTATTTGCAAACACCAGGTCTAAGACGCGTCCGCTGGTGTTAAGATGACCATTGATCTGGAAAAGTCCGCTATGATGCATCTCGTCCATAAACAGCTTCTTCAATTGCTCGACTTGAGGCGATTCAACGTAAGCTCACGAGATATGCCCTACGCCTACTTCCCTGGCAGGCTCGCAATAATCTTCCTCCGTATGCTGCGCGGTGCCGTCTTCTAGGCCTTGAACCTTTTTCGGTTTAGAAGACGCAATGCACAGTGTTCTTTTATCGCTGGATTGCTAAATGGCTCTATCGACTCATCGCCATTGTTGCATCGAGTCGATATCTATGCACCATCCCGAACACTTAGGTCTAGAGAAACTCTACGGCTCGCTCAACCCCGTTCCAGTGCTGGTCGGTCAGACCCTATGTTCCGCATGTCGGCTGTCTTCAACACTGTCTCGGATTGCTTCGACTTCGACATCTCAACTCAGTGCTTCAAGGAACGTCTCCGGCTTTTGCCGTGGCCGCAGTGAATTGCGATGCAAATCTTTTTTCTCTATGTATTTTTTCTTTTTTATTGAACTGTTACATCTTAATTAGGCCATACGGCCCGTTGAAGATTAATAAATAATAATAATAAACAGAGCGGAGAGAGCCGATCGCGTACGTGGCTCATAATGCAGAAATGGCAAATCCGGATCATGCTGAGCGGTTGACCAGGAGACGAGAGGTTGATTGAAGTCTCCTAACAGGAGTAAACCGTCTCCGGGATGCATAGTTGAGCATAATGAGCGAATGCAGTTTTCGATTTCACGGAGCGTGGCAGCATTTGAGGCAAGTCTAGGCGGGAGGTATGCAGCAATGATGAATAGTCGGGAATTGCCTAGTTGTATTACAACGCACACTAGCTCAAGCGATGGATGCACCGTTGTGTGTTCCCGTGACGTCAGAGACTGAGAGCACGCAATCAACACACCTCCACCGCGGGAACATGTACTGTTGTCAACACTACGATCGCATCGGTAGACTCGGAAGCTATCGTCAAACAGCAAAGCCGAAGGTAGACTAGGATCGAGCCAGGTTTCCGTAAGCACTATTACATCGAAATTGGATTCCAACACCGACAGGCGAAACTCATCGACCTTCGTGCGCAGTCCCCGCACGTTTTGATAGTAAACAGAGGCAGTGGAACGGGCAGTGCGAAGCGCATTAGCAGCAGGAACAAAACAGGTAGGTGTTTGTGCAGACTTAACAGAGGTTCGTCTATTCGTGAAAGAAACGGTCAAGTGTGGTCTGTTGTAAGTTGGTGTTGGAAGTGCGGCGAATTAAAAGCGACGGCCCGCTTTGAGTGTTGAATTAGGACCATGAGTGGTGTCGTTCAGCGTGTGTTCTCCCAATTGTGGTGATGTTAGTGTTTGAGCCTGTGAAGTTGATGCGTGTGCCGGTGCGTGATAGACAGTGGATGTTGGTAGTGAGGCATCGATCGGCGATCGATGACAACAGGTGTGCGTGTGAGAGAACGGCGTTTGATGGTGATTGGTGACGATGAGTGTCCATGCTGATTGTACAAATTCACGTACACCAATACCTACAGGCCAGGACGATGGGGCGAGTGCTGCGTCACGAAGGGCGGCCGGTACTCACTTTGAAAGAAAGCCAGTTTACGCAGTCAACACTGACTCCCTTCCTCAGCAAGCAGTATGCTAGGACGTCATCGGTGGCTAAACGGCGTTTCACAGAAGCGACCACTTGCTCCACGGTGACGGCAGTGGACAAGCGAGATAGTCGGATCCATATTCTGTTTGTGGCCGGCTGGGGAATCGCTGCTCGAAGCGATGACGATAGCGAATCGGTTCCCATGAGTTCTTCCGGTAGCGTAGACGGTGGGATGGGTGGGATGCCGACTGTAGTGTTAGTGTACGCGCTTGGCGATGACGCTGCATACATGTTATTTTGACGAGTGTTTACGTTTTTGTTGACATCAGGGGACATAGAATCCTCGATGATACGCCGCTGCTTTCTACCCGCAACGGGCCGAGGATCGGTATTGCAAAGCTGAGGTATGGGTGCATTTTGCAGTAGAGTAAATCCGCTGCGCACCTCGGCGATAATCGGTTCAATAAGCTTCCCACAGCCGCAACAGTTGAGGTGAGAGCAGCTTGAAAACCGACCTGAGGCCCGATCTCTTTGACTGATCGGCATCGCGGATTTTTCAGGATATTGTTCAGTGTTAATGTTAATTAGAACCTGCACGTTTTCAAAAACAGGTGCAGCTCCAGTGCAGATCGATGTGAGTCAGGACCGCATCAATCAGCTCGGAAGGCAGCCTGCAACAACCGCGGTGAAAAGTAGCCTCACAGTACGCACAGCCGACGATACAGTCGGCAGCATCCAGTGGCACAGAACACGCGAAACAGATAGCCGCCATCGCGAAATTATGCGTGGTTTTGATCACAGCACCGTTAACCCGGATTAAAAACGTTAATACACAGTCGTGGGTCAATGAAATAACACACTAACGCGCAACAGTAACAGGAAGCAGTTTGGTAGTCAATTGAACGAGTATTAACTGGGTATGTTAGAAAATACACTTAAATATTTTTGAAAAATGCAGAGCACAGCGATATGCAACCAGGCAGTTAGACGTCAGACGTCAGATTAGGCCTAACAAACTTCGAACTTTTTCTGCGGAAGAAGGTGCCCGAAATTTTCGCAACGCCTCAATTTTTCCTTCTGTGGATTCGATGCCGTGACTCGAAATTCTATGCCCTAAAAATTCGATTCTCTTTCTCTTCTCTGGCTCAACAACCGATGTCGGTCAAGGCCTGCCTGTACCCACTTTTGTGGGCTTTGGGCTTTCAGTGACTAATTGATTCCCCCATAGCAGGATAGTCAATCCTACGTATGGCGGCACGGTCTGTTTGGGGATTGAACCCATGAAGGGCATGTTGTTAAGTCGTACGAGTTGACGACTGTACTACGAGACCGGCCAAAAAATTCGATCACCGGTACTTTAAATATGCATTTTCCTGGTTTAATAATATGCCCTGTTTCCGTATCTCGTCCAGAACCGCTCGTAGGGCCTCATCATGTTCCCTCTCAGATTTTTCGGAAACCAAAATATCGTCAATGTAATTGATTGCATTTGAACTGCATTTTGCTAACACCTGCTCCATTATTTTCTGAACCTCCGGTGCTATCACAATACCATACATCAGTCGTATGTACCTGAATAGGCCCATATGGGTTATGAATGTTGTTATGTACCTACATTTCTCATCCAGTTCCACCTGGTGAAATGCATCCTTTATGTCTAATCTACTAACGATTTTAGCCGATGTAAATCTAGGCAAAAAATCTTCTATTGTAGGCATAAAATGCCTTTCTCTTACAATCGCCGCATTTGCTCTACGCATGTCAACACATAAGGCCCGATTATTAAACACAAACGGAAATGTCACAAGACAAGTGCGTCAACACAAACGGAAACTAGGTATGCATTTTGAAACTGTTCTTGTGACAGACAAGTTTCGTTAAAAATTTTCTTTCGTTAAAGCTGTGTCGATGTGTCAAAATGTTCAAAATCAAAATAAAAAAAAAACGTAAACAAGTTTATTTAAGACACGATCGTTTATCAAGCTAACAATCCTTGTTTAAAGAATCGAAATGATTTTATCCTACTTCGTGAGTGATAGCAGCAGTGAAGAAGAAACAACGGTAGATCTGGCAAAACAGCGCCGACTGCTTCGAAGTGTTTTCGACCCGTTACAGATTTATAACCATTTGTGGATCATTTGTGCAAACCGTGTTATACATGTTTCATTTCGTGGTTGTTAATTTCAGATTTAAGAAAAAAATCGTGTGTCGAAGGAAATTTTCCTTGAATTCTTGCGGAGATCGAGCCCTCCGATTATTTGTTATTACTAAAAGTGTATGCAGTATTAGATGTGATAATTATATGTGCCTATGCTGTTGGTTGTTGAAGCAGCCACTCACTGAAGAAGTTGCTGGAATCCTTTGCTGCTGAACGCAAACCGGGTGCGTGAGCCCTTCATCTTTCGACTACCATCGAAGAACAACAGAGGAAGGAAATAACAGCAGCTACTTAACCCAAAACAGCAGCACGTTACCAGTATCTCCAGCTTATCGCCATTTGTATGGATATGGCAGTCCACATATTTTTGTTTAAAATGATAAAATTTGATTATTTCTGAAATAAAATACTTATATTTTGTCGTGAGGCAACAGCAACAACTCTGTTGTTGTGTTTTGTCGGTCAAACAATCTGAGATTGGCGCCTTTCCGTGACAAAAGCTGACGGAAAGCAGTTTGACAAATTTGGATTTCCGTTTGTGTATCATAATACATATCTTGGCAGTATGCTTGTGAGTTTGAGTTTCGTCAATTTTTTTTCCAACACACAACACAAACGGATGTCATAATACAAATCTTCCGATTTTGACAACTTGTCTTTACAATTTGTGTTTAATAATCGGGCCTATAGTCTTAGATCTCCGTTATCTTTTACGAACGGTACTAGTGGTGAAACCCATTCACAGCCTCCCTCCACTGGTTCTATAATATCTTTTTCAAGCAGATACTTAATCCTCTCTTCTATCTTATCTAACAGTACTATTGGTGGGCGTCGCGGATGTTGGCATACGGGTTGTACATCGCAGTCAATAGGTATTTTTACCTTTAGCCCTTTTATCTTCGAGAAAACGTTCCGTTCACTATGCTCTGCCAGCCTTAACCCCGTGGGTGCTCGGCAACCCTATAAATAACACTCCTAACTCCTTAGCCGTAATTCGACCTAGTAGCGACTGTTGGCTTCCTTTTATAACATAACATGAAGCTGGCTTGCATATCCGTCTCCCCTCATCTTCAATTTCAACCTACGCCTCCAATTTTCCTAATACCGTTAACGGCTTAGCCTTTTCCCCATATGGTAAAAATATCTCCTTGCACTCTGTTAGATTTACCCTCTTTCTATAATATTTCTTCTGAGATATTCCCATGTTTTCGCTTATTATGTTTTTGTTGCATCCCGAATCAACTAAAACATGCAGCATCACACCTCCCACTTTAATCCACAGCATCTCTCCCTATCGCTGATGTTGTAGATGAAATTTTCTGTGCTTCATTTTCCTTCTTCTTCTTCTTCAGTCCGGTTTTCAATAGTCCTAACTCTTTCCTGTCGGTAACGTTTCGCCCCATTATTGTCATTTCCTCCTTGCCTTTTGGTGTCCAGGTGTGCGGCACTGCGAACCGAAATGTCCGACCTTCTTACATTTATAGCACTCCTTATTACGTGCAGGACATTTTGGATCAGCCGCCAAATGATCCTTTTTCCCGCATCTGAAACACTCTCTCTTGGCCGGAACCAACCTGTTCGCTTGCATTATAGTCCCTTGTTTCGATTTTTCCTGGTGCGAGTATTTCTCGTGCCTGCCTTGTAACTGATTCGTACGAGCTAACTACTTGAATCATTTGTTCTACATTCATCGCTTTATGTTGTAACAATTTTTCTTTTAGTTCATTTGGCGCGAATAATATTACCTTATCGATGACACTATTCGCTCTAGCTTCCTCTTCGGTCTTGCCGAAACAACACTTTTGGGCCAAACTTTTACACCTGAACGTGAACTGTTCAATCGTTTCACCCTGCTCCGGCTTTAGCGTCCAGAATTGATTCCGTTCAAAAACCTCGTGCTGCTTGGGACAAAAGTATTCGTCCAACTTTTGAATAGCCACATGATAAGGATCGATACCTTGGCTCGCGTCTTCCTTTACATCCGCGCCTGGTATAGTGGCAAAGATTTCCTGCACATCTGGTCCCGCCTTTGCCAAAAAAATGTTCCGTATCTTAGTTCTGTTGTTCTTCGATTGCCGCAATGATGAAGTCAAAATTTCTTTTGTACTTAACCCATTCGCTTTTGATAGAATTCCGATCCATTGACCTAAAAAGAAACGAGAAATGTTCCAAGTGTCCATTCCTTGAAACCATTATACATTATTAGCACATGTGCTCATTCTTTTGTTTGTCCACCCATTTTGTTTTTTTCTAAACCCATCTGACCCTTTCTCCATTTTTTTCTTTTCTGTTCTCCGACAGATTCCTTTTTTCGTGTTGTTTGCGCTCCGGCATGAAATCATATTTCTAATGAACCCGCTTGGCAAAGAGTAACTCATTTTAATGCCTCTCGCTACCCCTGGCCTTAGTTTTGAAGGAATCATGCGACACACTCGCACTCCACCCCCATGGAAAAACGCTCCCACCATCGAGGTGTTGACCAAAATTTCGCTGTGTGCATGAGACACACACTCGCACTCCTCCACCTCTCCATAGCCGATCGCTCCCACCGTTGCGAAGTTGCGAGAATTTTTGCTCTGAGCGTGAGACCCTGAAGCGCAAGAGATGACACTATGTGTAAAGACGATCATAATTCGATATGGTCAAACAGCGTCGATTATCGTTTCATTTATCTGGTAATGATGTTTTCACTTCATCAAAATTTAAAACATTAACAACTAGGCTGATAACAATAGTTGAAATGTAAATCAGAATAAATTAAATTCATTTGAAGTAAAATAAATTCCATTATACTCTATTTTGACCATATGATCAACACTTGTACATAGTGCCATTTACTTTGTGTTCTTCACTCGCGCTGTGTTGTGATCGTTCGAAACTCATTGCCAGAACGAATGCAATTTTCATTTGGGAAGGATTGGTGCTGGAAGATGCAGCGAAAATCATTAAATGTGAATAGAAAAGTGGTTAAGTAAATCGTGAAAGATGTCAACGCAGGCGTAAATGCAGTTTGTTTTGTTACATGATCTACGGGTAAGTGCATGCATAAGAAGAAGAATCTTGCAAATGATGTTTGTGTTCTAACAATCGTACTGCTTTTAATGTTTGTTTATTCTTCTATTATTTTCCATCACACCTAGCTATTTCATTGCCAAAGCTCCTGATAACAGATCAAAGCAGATGGATCGGGCATACAGTGTCACCATTTAACATTAAATATCTTCTTGATCGGTAAGTTTTAAACAGTACTAGTTTTGTTCGCCATTCTAATGCTCGATTAACACTTTGACCGCCGGCCTGACGTCACAGTTTTTGAGTGAACTTGTAGCGCATGGCAAGAGAACGATGAGCGCGACAGTTTCTCGTGCCATTGTTATCACTCTTTTGTTTCATTGCGATAAGCGGCGTAGCACATTTCGTTCTCGTTCTCTCTTTCCTACCTCATTCGTTCTCAAGAGAATCACTGAGCGTCAGATGCAAAGCTGAACGGTGAGCAAATCCGTCATGCGAATTTATATGACACGGCGCTTAAAGTGTTAATCTTTCATTCCTCAGGCAAACGCATCAAACACCAAGTGTTTCTCTTCCAACAGCACGCGCTATCGGTGGAGCAAGCAGCCAACGATTTGATCGCCAGTACGCGCCATCAAGAATTGATATTTTGCCAAACAGTACTGTGAATAAAAACTGCACACTTACTGTCGGAATATCCTGGAATTTTTGAAGCGTCTACGCTCATGGTAATGGTGGGTTCGTTGAGGAGAAGGAAAGAAAGGGTGGGAGCGAGGATTAACCAAAAACGCGCCATTGAGAATGAGGGGAGGTGCGCTCAGCGCTCACGCTGGGACACTCACGATGCTTGAAATAAAATGTTAACAAACATCGATTTCAAGCATGCATGTCACGCGACATTTTGCCAAGCGGGAATAATAAACGCACCAACTGGCTATTTGCAAATTACCCAACCGGCATTATCGCGCGATTTTTATGTGTATCTATAATTTTCTCATTCTAACATTCAGAAAATTTTTCACTTGTCTTGCTCTTCTGGGTGTTGGTTACTTTTTGCTCGCAACTTGGCTGTGTTTCACCAACCATCCTCATGTTGCATATGGTTCTTCTCTTTCCATCGTTCGAGAGAAACTCTTGTGTCTCGCTTTTCTGGGACTTGTCCAATTTCGCTTGCTACACCAAGCGTTCACGCAAGCGATCTTCTCGTCCGCTCTTTGTATCATCTTGCAGGTACTCCCCGATATACGCTATTAATGCGGACCGAGGCAATAACGTATCTCGAATATTAGCAAATGTCGAGTTTTCAGTCAAATTATAGCTAATTTTCGTATAATTTTGCTTGAAGTGGTAGGATTTACCACTTAAATAGTTATTTAATCTTATTCAACTGAAGATTACAATTGTACACCTTTTGAAATGGTTTTTAATATTCGATCAAAAGGGAATTTATTTTGAATTTGATATTCGATGTGCCAAATTAGTACAATTTGCTCAAAGAACTTTCAAATTTAGAAAAAGCTTATAGCGAAATCGCGTATATCGAGTATGGCGTATATCGGGGAATACCTGTATAGTCACCCGAAGAAGGCGCTGCTTCGCGTTCACATGAAAATGTGGTAGTGTGATATCAAGTTTGCAAGCGGTAGGCTACGTCGATGCGTGCCCGTTTTTTCTCTCGTGAAACCAGTACGGAAAAACTATTTGGTAAGTACAGCTTTAATAAAGGATTATATCAATCTGTATCAAACTGAATGGTATTAATAATTGGTGATATCAAATCAATTTCGTTTTCTATAGCAAATCGTAACACACGCACAAACGGAAGTGAGCACGGACTACGATAGAAATAATCAATTGGTTGGTAAGTATCATGCTTCGCGTTAAATGGAACAGCGGTTTTCAAAATAGATAATATTTCCCTCTTTCACCAGCAGTGCCAAAAACAAAAGGACAGGAGAGGCAGGAACGATCATTCAACGCGTTAGCGCCGGACGAAGAGAAGCGGCAGGAAGGCAGGAACGATCCTCCAACGTGCTAGCGCCTGGTAGAGGAGAGGCGGCAGGAAGGTAGGGACGATCATCCAGCACGCTAGCGCAGCACCTGGGAGCAAAGCGAGGCAAGCAGGAATAATTTTTAACGCGTGCACACCATTCGACGAAGACAACGCTGGATGAAAGGAAGAACGAGGAGAGAAGGCAGGCAAGACGGGTACGTGTGTATTCCGCACCGGTTTTCGGCAGTGTGAATTGTGTGAGTATGTAAATTTGTATGTGCGAGTAAGAAGGTAAAATAAAGAGCGTAAGCATGTGCGGAATCGACAAATGAGAGCAAGAGCTTTGTAGGGAGAATGAAGAGAATGAAAATTGAGAAGGATGTAGCATACAGAAACCAAATGTATGATACACGCTGTCACACGGTTGGAAAAACTCTTCTCTATAGTTCTGCTATCGAGAACGATTTGACCGCGCTATAGAGAACACTTTTTCAATACAAAAAAAACCGGTTGCAACGTGACAATGTCGGTTGGGTAAACCAGCGCGTTTAATTGCTGGCGCGTTGCATAACGTAGCTATTCAGCAAGTATTGCTACCTAGCAACGCTTTGTTTTTAAAGGCTAAATTATCGTAAGCGACAGACGGAAAGAAGGAAAAGGAGGAAAAGAATGAGGAAGGAAAGGATGGAAAGGCGAGAAAGGAGGGACAGGAAGGAAATGTGGGAATGGAGGGAACGAAGGGAAAGGAGGAAAGGAGGGAAAGGAGGGAAAGGAGGAAAGGAGGGAAAGGAGGGAAAGGAGGGAAAGGAGGAAAGGAGGGAAAGGAGGGAAAGGTTGGAAAGGAGGGAAAGGAGGGAAAGGTTGGAAAGGTTGGAAAGGAGGAAAAGGAGGGAAGGAGAGAAAGAAGGGAAAGGAGGGCATTAGACTACTTGCCGATCCGTTGGTTGATGCATCTCTCTGGAGCCACCATGGTCGCGCACACGAAAGTGTCTTTCGGAGCAGCAGCCCAAGACAGGCACAGTACACGCCGACTTGCCGACAATAATAAACGCACCACTGGCTCTTGGCAAATAATGCCTTCATTATTTTTCAATTGAATTTATACTCAAAAAATGCTGACCATCGTCGATCAGCATTTTCTCCTTAGCCTATGTTTCCATTAAATCGTTAAATTCCATTTAATCGTTAAGCGTTTAATCGCTGGCGTTGCATAACGTAGCTATTCAGCAAGTATTGCTACCTAGCAACGCTTTGTTTTGAAGGCTAAATTATCGTAAGCGACAGGAAAGAAGGAAAAGGAGGGAAAGGAATGAGGAGGAAAGGAGGGAAAGGAAGGAAATGAGGGAATGGATGGAACGGAGGGAAAAGATGGAAAGGAGGGAAAGGAGGGAAAGGAGGAAAAGGAGGGAAAGGAGGGAAAGGAGGGTAAGGAGGGAAAGGAGGGAAAGTAGGGGTGAAAGGAGGAAAGCAGGGAAAGGAGGGAAAGGAGGGAAAGGAGGGAAAGGAGGGAAAGGATGGAAAGGAGGGAAAGGAGGGAAAGGAGGGCATTGGACTACTTGCCGATCCGTTGGTTGATGCATCCTCTCTGGAGCCACCATTTGTCGCGCACACGAAAGTGTCTTTCGAGCAGCAACCCAAGACAGGCACAGTACACGCCGACTTAAGCACAATAATAAACGCACCAACTGGCTCTTTGCAAATAACGCCTTCATTATTTTTTCAATTGAATTTATACTCTAACTTTTAATTATTAACTGTCGGTAATCGCAGTAGGTTGGTAGCTTTTCAATGATAAATGAGCGGCCTACTACGGATATTCATAACATGGTACCGGCAATAAAGCGTTTTCTGAAGCGTTAAGCAGCTGTCAGTTGTTATGTTGCGCTCCGTGTAATGCTGTGTGGAGTCCTGCGGTTATAAGGGGGGAGATGTTGGATCATAGCACACATGTAATAATTATTAATTGATCATAGTTCACGTTGTTACATTCTGAACTATAAAAGTAGGGAATGCAAATAACACGTTCAGTTTGAATAAACCTATCGATTGAAACTCATCGTAGTTTGGCAATCCAGTACACAACAGATACTATGATGCGTTTTGCCGCAACCGTACCACGCTACATTGTGCTGATAGGCGACAGTTTTGGTGTTATGGTTGCTGTACTTGCAGCAATTGGTGCAAATTCTATGCCGAATAAAAAGAGTTAATTTTATATTGGGTGTCTTACCGTTCAATTGCCTGCAACGAGTGGTTTCGTGAGGAAATCCACAAATTATACATATTGTTTCCTTTTCTGGCCCTTTGTGACGATGCTGTATATTTTGATGTTTCGACCTTTCTTGCTTGGATACTCCTTCGTTCGCGGCCGCATAATGGCTAGTTCTTCAGAGGGTTTCAGCCATTCTCCTAGGTCTTGTAGCGTAAGATTCTTGTTATCTTGTTTCGTACTTATCGTGTGTTTCAACTAGGCATGGGCAAAACGATTCTTTTGACCGAACGCGAACGAACTAGTTCGCTCACCAAAAAGAACCGTACTTGAACGACGATTATTTCGTTCTTTTTCATGGGGTGTTTATTTACAAAGAACGCTCGTTATCTTTTTCATTTACCCGCCATAGACGCATACTGTAGCCAAAGAAGTACTCATTTTGCGGTTGACACCAATAATTTAAAAACATTAAACACTCGGCCCATCTGCTGTCTGGCTAGCTATCGAAAAACCGACCAAAAACTAGCATGTATAAAACTAATACGAGCATAGATGTCTCCAGCATATATTGTACCCTATGCCTTATACACACTCAAGGATTCTATAAAAAACTACTTAAATATGGATCAACATGATGAGCGCAATTCCAGTTCAGTTCATTCGCGAATAATGAATAATCCGTTTGAACGGGATCGATCTATTGAATTGTATATGTATAATTTCCACATCAACAGAGCACAGATCGAACACAAATGGGCCAGTTTGAACGCGTTCGATGAATTCAGTTGTGTAGGTACGATTTACATACCAACAGAACACAGATCGAACACCAGTTCGAACACATTCGATGAATTCAGTCGTATAGATACGATTTCCAAACCAACAGCACACGTATCGAACACTGCCTGACAAATATGTTTTATCACTAGTAATTCTAGCAGTAAAGACTTGTAAATGCTTTCAGGGTTCCCGACCATTTTGTCGATCTTGGTTATTACGAGCGCAACGGTTTTCTGGGTTAAGCATTGACCCGCTAGCTGCACGAAGTGCTTAACCTTTCAGATGATTTTGCAGCCTATTTATGTTTTCTAAATTAATTTCACTACTTGCCGATCCGTTGGTTAATGCATCCTCTCTGGAGCCACTAATCGCTTAATCGTTGGTGCGTTGCATAACGTAGCTATTCAGCAAGTATTGCTACCTAGCAACGCTTTGTTTTAAGGCTAAATTATCGTAAGCGACAGACGGAAAGAAGGAAAAGGAGGAAAGGATGGAAAGGCGAGAAAGGAGGGAAAGGAAGGAAATGAGGGAAAGGAAGGAAAGGAGGGAAAGGAGGGAAAGGAGGGAAAGGAGGGAAAGGAGGGAAAGAAGGGAAAGGAGGGAAAGGAGGGTGTTTAATCTCACTATTTCGGATAATTTATTTTCCGCGTTTCGGTGTAACTTTCAAACCTTTAATATTTACTCAGCAGTTATTCGTTGTGCAGCAAAATTGGAAGAGAGAGTTTATTCGCGACATACACTGTTATTTATAAACTACTCGATCGAGCCGAACACTCGAAATTGAACGAAGAATGTTCGTGTTTCGTTAAGCACGATATGAAGTGACAGGGCTGTGCCTGAACATCCTCCCCTCCTTGACGCAAGTCAACAAACAAAACAAAAACAATCAAAATAAACAGAAATTATGTGCATGTGCTCGTCGGCCTCTGCCACAGGTAAGATACAAATTTTTGTTATCGGACGAGTTACGATACCTTTTGATGTTTTCAGTGTTACTACCCGTGTCAGCTTGTCGTCTCCGGTGTGCACATGTACGATACGTGCGAGTGGCCAACGGGTTGGGGAGGAAATCGTCCTTTAGAATGACCAGTCTGCCAGGTAAGATGCTGTCGTTCCTCTTCGCCATGGTGTTCGCGTTGCATCTCTTGCAGGTATTCCGTCGTCCAGTGCTTCCAGAAGCGCTGCACCATTACTTGCCACTTCTGCAAGTCGCTGAGGGTGCAGGAACGAAGATGGGTGTAGTCCGGCTCGGGGACAGCATGCATCGATGTGTCCACGAGGAAATGCGCTGGGGTAAGTGCCGATAGATCGTTAGGGTCGTCTGACATAGGTAGGAGAGGACGCGAGTTCATCGCCGCCTCAATCTGATGTAAGACAGTTGTGTAGCCTTCGTAGGATAGTCGCGTGCTGCCTAACTGCCGAAAAAGGTGTCGCTTGGCGGTCTTCACAGCTGCTTCCCACAATCCGCCGAAATGTGGTGCCTTGGGAGGGGTGAAGTGCCAATTGATGCCGCGGTTAGTGCAATCTGTCACAATTAGATGTAGCTGCAGTTCATCGCGAAACATTTCGAACAGCTCGTGAAGCTCCCTCGCCGCGCCTTCGAAGTTTTTCCCGTTGTCCGAATGTATGTGTGCCGGTAAACCGCGTCTTGCTGTGAATCTGTGTAATGCAGCTAAAAACCAGCAGTAGTTAGATCACTTACCAGCTCCAAGTGTACGGCCTTAGTGGGAAAACAAACAAACACGCAGAGGTAGCATTTTCCCGGGGCGGCTCGTTTATGGGCTGGCTTCAGGTGTAATGGACCGGCGTAATCCACTCCGGTAACACTAAAAGGCCGGTTGGGAGGATGCGCTGCGCTGGAAGCTGTCCAAGTTGTTGCTGTTCAAGTGTCGGTCGCTGTCGAATGCACCGAAAACAATTCTGCACAATGTGCTTAACAAGATGCCTTCCATCTAACGGCCAAAACTCTTCGCGAATCTCCTCGAGATCAAGCGCGAACGGATGTTTCTTGGGAAGCAAAACAGGATGCTTCGCTTGGTAGGGAAGTTGAGATAGCCGTAAACGTCCCCTACACGGATAATCCCTTGTTCGTCAAGGAATGGACTTAGTGCACGTAAAGGTGATTGCCTCATGACTTCGATCCCTTTTGAGCTGCCCGAGTTCAGCTGAAAATGCATCCTGCTGTGCTAGGCGGCTTAACACAGTGTTTGCTGTTTCCATGTACTCGAGTGACGATTAAAGGTGCGGGGTGCTGTGCTGCTGTTCGCTGAGTGCGTGCCTTTTCCTTAGCGTTACGTGTGAAGCGAATGCAGTATGATACGATACACAGCAATCGCTTGTAGCTAGAACACAACGCAAACCAAGGGTGATTAGTGGTTGTGTTTACAACGGCAGCACTCACCTGGCGAATCTCTAGATTCGTTCCGTTGGCTGGTTCCGGGTTAGAGTTGGGCCAGATGGAAGCGGGCAAAGATAGCCAATCCGAGTTTGCTTTTCAGGAAATCAGCGGCTGACATGCCTCGTGAAACCAGATCAGCAGGATTAGATGCGCCGGGTACATGTCTCCACTGCCGCGGGTGTGAGTAATGCTGCACTTCAGATACCCGGTTAGCCACAAACGTTGCCCATGTGTTGGGTGTGGCGCTGATCCAGGTAAAGGTGATGGTGGAATCCGACCAAAAGAAAGATTCTGCAACGTTGATCCCCATCGCCTTCTTTACTCGGTGATGCAGGTGTACTCCTAATACAGCAGCGCATAGTTCAAAGCGGGGTAGTGTGACGCGCTTGAGCGGTGCCACACACGATTTGGAAGAAAGCAACGTTATGCGAATCTGCCCACCTTCGCCTTCACAACGCGCATAAATGCAGGCTCCATATGCTGCCTCCGATGCATCACAGAAGGTATGTAGCTGAATATGCGCACCAGGTAGAAGTGCATAACGACTAACCTTGAATTCAGAGATGAGTTGCCAATCCTCTTGTATTGTTTTCCATTTCTTACAGATAGTATCTGGAACATACTCGTCCCAACCAGCTTTCTGCAATCATAATTCCTGCATCATCATCTTGGCCCGAATGACAATCGGGGAGATCAGGCCCAGCGGATCGAACATGCGAGCTACGTTAGATAGAATGGATTGCTTTGTCGGAATGCACACATCACTGGATGTTGCGGTTCGAAGGATAAAACGTCATGCTCTGGCTCCCATGAAACACCAAGAGCCTTTACCGTCTCGTGTGGTAAGAATTGCCGCGCTGACTGTGTGCCGATTTGATCCGCATTTAAACCGGCGAGCACCTCGAGCTGATTGGATGTCCACTTCGCAGCTCGAAGCCGCCTTTGGCGAGCAATTGAGAAAGCTCGATTCGCAACTGGCGAGCATTTCCGATGGAATCAGCACCACCGATGAAATCGTCAACGTAGAAGTTAGTTTTTCAAAGCAGCTGCAGCATTGGGACAAGAGGTGCCCTCATAGTTTGCAAGCTGCAGCAATGTTCTGTTGCCAAGAATGATGAGGGCTAAGCCATAAGTAACCGTATTCAGCTCAAAATATTCGATTGGCGAGTGAGGCGAAAATCGAAAGCAAATGCGTACAAATTTCCGGTCGTTAGGATGGAGCAATACTTGTCGATACATTTTCGCAATATCTCCAACAACGGCTACCTTATATGTGCGGAAGCGCAAAATTATGTCGAACAGATCGTCCTGCACGACAGGGCCGACGCATAACGCCTCGTTTAGCGAAAAGCCGGTGGACGTCTTAGCTGAACCATCAAATACCACACGGACCTTTGTTGTGGAGCTAGCGGCTTTGAACACGGGATGGTGAGGCAGATAATACGCGCGTTCGTCGTCGGAGGATTTTTATGCGTGACATGTGCCCAAGCTCCAGATACTCACGCATGAAATCATGGTACGCCGCTTTACGTTTGGATCTCGTTCTAACCTCTTTTCTAGCAAACTAAACCGCCTTAATGCTGCTGCCTTCAAAAAGCTTATCATCGAAGTCTGCTTGTTTAGGTTGTAGCATATCTGCTATACAGAACTTATTATAATACACACTATCAGCTATAGACACATTGTAACACACTTCGGAAAGCCAAATCACACCATTGCAACACATTCATTATAACACATCAGCAAATCAATCCACACCATAGCAACACATCCAGACCATACCGTTCATAGAAAAAACAATTGAGACACATTTATCGAAAACAACCGAAACGCGCAACATAAGCAGTTCAAGCGTTACTGCAGCAAAGTGGACAAACAGAGAACGCATAGCAACTTATTGCTAAAAGCGCAGTGTAGGCAATGATCGACCAACGCACCCGTTCCTTGGCTAGAACAGTTGAAACTTTCCAAAACCTTTGTAAAAACACTAAAAGCCCAACATAGGCACAAATTGATAGACACCTCACTCCAATACAATGTATGAATTGTACTTCATATCAATAACCTTTAATTAGGACAAAAACATTCCAAAACCAAATGTACGAAGCCCATTGAGTATAAATAAAACCAATTCCGACCATGGCAAGTCAGATTCGTTCGGACTGTCAGGATAGGACTATGCCCATCCAACATCTATCGACTTCTCATTTAAAGAGTTTAGTTATGTCCCCCACCCGGTAAGGCCTCTAAACTCCAACGTTTCTAGTAAGGGAAACCTCCTAAAGGTTTCTATGATCGCCTGGACGATCAAGTGTCGAAAAGTCCGCTTCGAACAAAGTGTTATTCAACCTCGATACTTGTCAGCGAAACACTGACCTACCGCGATGGTACGCGTTGATCAGTTGTACCGTTGTACGCTCATCAGATTACATGGCGACCGTATCAAAACCGAACATACTATACGACCCATAGCTATCTCCAAACCTACTACAAGGTAAGCATACCATATAACGACCAGCTTCATCTCGCTGTGTTGTATCCTTGTAAAATTGCTCACATTTGCGATCCTCAGGAGAATAGCCATCGTTAACCTGTAGTTCTTCTACTTTCCAGAAACGCTCTATTGATTCTTCTAGTGAAACCATACACACCACGGATGAAGTGTGAAAAGTATTGGATGTTGCTGGCTGAGAGGTAGATGCTGATCCACTCACGACCCAGCCAAATACGCTCTCCATCAGGACTGGTAGATTCGATGACATTTTTTATTGCGCCCCGCTTACAAAGAACGTGTGATAGTGCCGGGCACCGAGAATAATGTCGATCGGTGCCGACTTCTCGAAATGGGGGTCGGCGAATATAATATGTGGCGGTAATTTCCAGCCGCTGGTGGGCACATCATGTGCGGGCAGATCAGCAATAAGCTTCTCGACTATCAAAAACTCAACGTTAATAGCATAAGGGCTCGCTCTGGATGATACCGTGGTGCGCATCGATTTCCGCACCGGGGTGGACGATTGACCAGCACCAATCAGCGTGATATCGACTGTGCCCGATTTGATACCTAGCCGGTTAGCAAAATGGCTACTCATCAAATCTGGCTGGGAGGCACTATCTAAAAGTGCGCGTGCAGGATGCATTATGCCATGTGCATCAACAATGTTTACAAGTGCAGTTTGAAGCAGAACTTGTTCCGTAGTTTGCCTCAAAGCTGCTGCATAAGTGCGTTGCGTGTTTGCCGTGTGATCGTCTGTGTTGTGTGTGTTGCGTACGGAAGCATTTTGCGCAGCTGACGTGTTCGCAGTGGAAAATGTGCCGTAATTTTGTGAAGAGTGTAAAGCGAGTGGTGTGTTGAATTGCAGTGTCTGCACTTGTATTGCGATGAGCAATCACGCACACGGTGATTGTCGCGCAAGCAATTCAAGCACAATTTCAGTGTCATTGTGTTTCGGTACCGTTCCTCCGGTGACATTTGCATGAAACGGGGCATTTCGTTAAATTGTAATCGGAGTGGCATAAAGGGCATGTGCGTGTGTCGTGTGATGTTGACGGAAAGCTTGCTAAGCGCATAGGCGGAGCATGTTTATGTGCGTAGTGCGTTTGGTTCACGGTAGGAGCTTCGGTAATGTTTACCTGTAGGGTTTCCAACACTCGCAAACGGCGCTGTAAAATGCGATTAATCCTTCGTAACTAGGATTTTGGCTAGTTGAGGCATTTTCCTCCCAATCTCTTAATGTGGAGGTAGGCAATTTTGTGCACATTAAGTGTTCTAACAAGCAGCTCCATGCCTCCGTTTTTCGCCTAGATGATTGAGCGTTTTCTTGTGACGTTCGAACTCGTCCACAAGATGGTGAAGGGTTGATGCACTCTCCTTCTTAACGGTGGCCATACCAAAAGTGCTTGAAGATGTCGTTTCTTTAACAAATACTCATTCGAGTATCGTTCGGTG
The DNA here is from genome assembly GCF_016920715.1 of Anopheles arabiensis. NCBI lineage: Eukaryota > Metazoa > Arthropoda > Insecta > Diptera > Culicidae > Anopheles > Anopheles arabiensis. Next base: position 60,563,897 of record NC_053517.1, on the reverse strand, counting down.
AGCATTTGCCATGCTAGCTCGTAATTGGCTGCGCTGATCGTGATTGCTTCGATCACCTTTGCGGCCTCGCCTTCATGGAAGCTCGTAAATAATGAAACTTTTGTATCGGTGGTAGTTCCATGTTTTCGTGAATTAATCCCTCAAAAGTGTCCCTATACGTGAGCCATTGCATGTAATCACCATCGAACTCAGGAAGTGAGATGGTGGGAAGCTTTATACCTGCCAACGGGTTAGTGTTTGGTGTTGTGCTTGCGGATCGCGGAGCGTGCACCCGTTTAGCCTTCAAATGGGCTTCAAGGCGTATCAAACGCGAGCCAAAATCGTCTCGTAACGCGGCATTGTGACTTATCACTTCCTCGGTGGCCGCCGCATCTTCCAATTTGGCCTGAATTGCTTCCAAATCAACGGAAAGCTTCTGGACCTTTGCAATGCGAATGTTGATTTCGATTGCATCCCGTTCCGGGTCAAATTCTGCCAAAAATTGTTCGTGCTTAGCCAATACTGCTAGTAAAACTGTCCTTCTGGACGACAAAACGTTTATCGGAGCAGTCATAGTGCGGTTTGACAAAAACGCTAAATTTCGCGGACACAGTGAACTTGGTCGATTGTGAGGCGACTAAAGCACAGTTACACGCGCGCAAACAGTGATTATCGCGAGAATAATTAAGATTCAGAAAACCAGATTCGTCTTAATCCTGGTCACGGCACCAATGTTTAATCTCACTATTTCGGATAATTTATTTTCCGCGTTTCGGTGTAACTTTCAAACCTTTAATATTGTTGCGACAGCAACGGGTAGGTTGGTACGATTCAAAAGTTTAACAAATATTTCATTTGCAACGGCTAAGTTTGGATAGAAATTCGAAGCTATTGTAACTTATCGTATGAGAACGAGATCGCTGGCCTAAACATACAATTGAACGGCCCGTTTCTTGAGTTCATCGATAAGCATAAGCCACAACGTGCACGGTCAAGTGTTTGTAGGATCAATCTAGAAGGCGTGGACTTGAAGTATAAACAAAACACCATACGAAAACATAAAGATTATAAACAAATTGTTGCATGCATTGCAAAAAAGGGCCACGGTCAAGTGTTTGTAGGATCAATCTAGAAGGCGTAGACTTGAAGTATAAACAAAACACCATACGAAAACATAAAGATTATAAACAAATTGCTGCATGCATTGACAAAAAGGGCCACGGTACTTTCACACACTGGCACCAATACAATTAAACGACGTGTACGGACACGTTTAACACCATCAAAAATGTTAGCATATAAGAACCAATTTTGTCAAATAAACCAGCAGATCTAATTTAGAAACGGAACGGAAAACGTCTCGATTTTCTTTGAACGTCTTGGTCTTTCCTAAGTTTTTTTCTTTAGGTCTCATCCGGGTCCCTCTGCCCCATCCGAAAAGTTATTGAATGAATTGTGCCACTTTCGAAGCATAGGTTCCCACGAACCGCGAACACTAGCCGAAGGTTTAATGTACAATTTATTTTGGTAACTCCTTTCGGGCATCTTTATATAAATTTGTTTTCGGTTGAATCTCAGGACACTGAAGGCCTTTCCTTCGCGTGAGCTGGCTCGAGTTCCGCCGACAACAAATATTTACCAGCAGTTATTCGTTGTGCAGCAAAATTGGAAGAGAGAGTTTATTCGCGACATACACTGTTATTTATAAACTACTCGATCGAGCCGAACACTCGAAATTGAACGAAGAATGTTCGTGTTTCGTTAAGCACGATATGAAGTGACAGGGCTGTGCCTGAACAGAGGGAAAGGAGGGAAAGGAGTGAAAGGAGGGAAAGGAGGGAAAGGAGGGAAGGAGGAAAGGTTGGAAAGAAGGGAAAGGAGGACAAGCAGAGAAAGAAGGGAAAGGAGGGCATTGGACTACTTGCCGATCCGTTGGTTGATGCATCCTCTCTGAGCCACCATTTGTCGCGCACACGAAAGTGTCTTTCGAGCCCAAGACAGGCACAGTACACGCCGGCTTTCACTATATATAAAATCGAAAATCGCCACAATGACGTGAGAGTAAACATTCAGAGAGAGAGAGAGAGAGAGAGAGAGAGAGAGAGAGAGAGAGAGAGAGAGAGAGAGATGAGAGCAGAGCTCTAAGCAACGCGCGTTGCATGCACCACTGCTAGGCCGCAAGTAATGAGGGCAATGGTTACATAGATTTTTTGTTTACACAAACCGATTTGAAAACACATGGTATTGGATATAGGGGAAGATAGTAAAGACGGGACACGTTAGGGAAATGGTAAAAATCTTGGGATATATAAGTTCAACGACCATGAAAATGTGCATACATTATCTTACACTCATGTTTTATCAGAAAATGTGTTGAGACTTTTAAGTTTCCATCGATTTTTGCGTTTTTTCATGAATGAAAAACATGATTTTTTCGTGCGGTTTTTAAATGTTCGGGTAAGACGGACACCTGATATGGGAAAGATGGACACCATCAAGGGTAAGATGGACACCTGTAGAAAAGGTTAGAAAATGAAGAGTTTTACAGCATTTTAACAAATTCTATCGCTTTCCACGTCCTGGTACGTTTATAAACCAATTCTTGGTCTATTGCAACGGCGATTCATTCAGCCATGAATTTAGGAATTGTAAACGGCGCTTGTAATATATCGTAGAATGCAGGATCTAAAGCATTATTGAAATATCGCGCACTTACAGCTGACGTTGCTCCAGCTTACAGAACAACTGCCTAGAACTTCCTTTAAGGAAATTACTCCGCGAAAAGACCATGACCCCAGTAATTTTTGAGGGACTTGTTAATAGTTTAATCAATTTTCCATGTCCATAATCCATGTCGCAATTCAACATTTGATATTTGTAATCCCACAGAATTTCTCATTTATTCCTGAACGATGTCGTATCGATGCCTCATCTTTTATTGCTTAAAGTTGTCCAAGTCGTGACAAGATATTGGATTTCTTGAAGCGCCTCTTCAGCGTCAAGCGAGTAATAGCATAATGAATGGCTACTATTTTGACCGTTGTTTCATTTCTCGTTAATTTCAATACTTTATCTAGTTGCTGATTGGTGTATAGCTTTGGAATACCTTTATTTAAGGTATTTGAAGAAATCTATTCATCACCAATTGATATAAGAAGTAAAATAAATCAATAAATTCGGTGTCCATCTTTCCCTACAACAAAGTGTCCGTCTTTCCCGCTTTGGTGCCAGGATGTTTAAACCACCAGAAAACCATATTTTGCATTGGTTTCATCCTCGTTCTTTCGCCAGTTTTTTCATTAATGATCACGACAACTCATTCATGAAATAAAACTTCCGAAATATAAACGATACAAGTTGTAGAGCTTAAGATCCGTAGTAGTCATATTAGATCCACAAGGGTGCACACGATTGAAAATTTATTTTGTTCGTGGATTTAACCAATTTTGCATATATTATGTAAAAATGTTCTCAAACATGTTGTTAAACTTTAAGTTAGATACTGCATTGTTGATTTTTGCAAAATTACCTTTTTCATGCATTTATGAAAAGTGTCCATCTTACCCGCAGTGTCCGTCTTTACCTACCTTCCCTAATGATTTTTTAATAATTAAAGTTGCAAATTAGCCACCTGATGATAAAGTGTCCCATCTCATACCCCTTCCCATTATTAATCAAGATATTCAAGGCAATATAAAAAAACATGTTTGAAAACAAAGCACTCCGGAACAAAGCACTAAAGGGAGAGATGGTTCATTGTGCAACATGACTGCAATACACTGCGCGTTAGGTGAGACAACCGTGCGCACTGCATTTAGCCGGATCAGCATCAACTACAGAATGATCAACAATGAAACTATGCTCACTGTAACGTGCCCAAGAAGGCTGAAAAGATTCTGACTGTATCTATCAAGAGTGATGGCGATATCTATCATGTGATGCTATCACCGTACTATGGTGTTGATTAAGAACAACCACGTTATAATCAAGGACATGTCAATTTAGAAGCAAAATCTGAAAGATGTGGGGTGGCAAGAGTAAATAAAGTAGTTTGCAAGTAAACGTGAATTTAGTTAATTGATCTGGAAAGGCTATAACAGTGTTGAACCATTTCTATATTCTTTTTATAAAAGTATAGATCGGAATATTAGAACTACACATTTGGAATGGTTATATGAGGGGATATGTTGTCGAAATCTGATATTTGGCACAACGATAACAATTGTCTCATACCTAAATACCCATTCCATTGAATACTTCAAACCCAGTTTCAGGATAATAAAATAAAATTTTGACGGCGTTTTTGAAATGACCTTTTGAAATTTAAGACCGGGAAAATTTACATTGAAAATGTTCTAAGCATCGATTACTTATTACCTAACGTATGAAACATAAGTCGAAAAAGAGTAGAAATGGAATTCGAACCACGTGCAATATCATATTTTTATAGTTCAATCTCACATCTATGGGCACAAAAACACAAAATGGATTGAAGCAGAAATAAGCATTTCAAAAATTGTATGTTTTAAGTACGCAATTGGGATTGGATCTAAACATGTTATATATGTATTAGCGGCATCCTATTTTTTTAATCCACTGCACATCAATACGTTATTCAATGGACGCGTTGTTGAGGTTACTACTTAGCTATGTTTTCCATAAAATTACACCGATAACTAAAAATAATAATCAAAAATTATACATTTGTGTCAACAGAGGCATGGAACGTATCAGTTCGAAAATACAAAATTGCGTGACTTGGCTCAAAAGTAGCCTCAACGATATTAAACGTTCCTGCAAAGTACAGTAACTGTCCAAGAAGTTACAAGGTTAACACATTTGTGGTGTAACGCATAAGAACAAATAGGTCTTTGAGTTATGGTTGTTGCCACTGAACGTGTAGAGTTTGAAAATAATTCTTAATTTGAGGACATCCGGTAGATTTTACCGGGCCTTAACTAGTAAGCACAATAATAAACGCACCAACTGGCTATTGGCAAATAATGCCTTCATTAATTTTTTCAATTGAATTTATACTCTAAAAATGCTGACCGTCGTCGAGCAGCATTTTCTTCTTAGCCTATGTTTTCCATAAAATCGTTAAAAGCGCGCATCGCTGACGCGTTGATAACGTAGCTATTCAGCAAGTATTGCTACCTAGCAACGCTTTGTTTTTAAGGCTAAATTATCGTAAGCGACAGACGGAAAGAAGGAAAAAGGGGGAAGGGATGGAAAGGAGGAAAAGGAGGGAAAGGAGGAAAGGAGTGTAGCATATCTGCTATACAAAACTTATTATAATACACACTATCAGCTATAGACACATTGTAACACACTTTAGAAAGCCAAACCACACCATTGTAACACATTCATTATAACACATTCAGTAAATCAGATCATATCATAGCACCGCAACGTCAGGATAGGACTATGCCCATCCTACATCTATCGACTTCTCATTTAAAGAGTTTAGTTATGTCCCCTACCCAGGTAAGGCCTCTAAACTCCAACGTTTCTAGTAAGGGAACCTCCTAAAGGTTTCTATGATCGCCTGGACGAGTGTCGAACGTCCGCTTCGAAGTTTTAATCCACCTCGGCTCATGTCAAAAAAACTGACCTACCGCGACGGTACTCGAAGTACAGTTGTACGATCATCGCATTACATGGCGACCGTAGCTATCGTCCGAACTCATTACAGGAGGGAAGAGAGGGAAAGGAGGGATAAGATGGCAAGGAGGGAAAGTTTGGAAAGAGGGAAAAGAGGGAAAGGAGGAAAGGAGGGAAAGGAAGGAAAGGAGGGAAAGGAGGGAAAGGAGGGAAAGGAGGGAAATGAGGGAAATGAGGGAAAGGAGGGAAAGGAGGGAAAGGAGGGAAAGGAGGGAAAGGAGGAAAGGAGGAAAGAAGGAAAGGAGGGCATTGGACTACTTGCCGATCCGTTGGTTGATGCATCCTCTGGAGCCACCATATGTCGCGCACACGAAAGTGTCTTTCGGAGCAACAGCCCAAGACAGGCACAGTACACGCCGACTTACCCACAATAATAAACGCACAAACTGGCTCTTGGCAAATAATGCCTTCATTATTTTTTCAATTGAATTTATACAAAATGCTGACCGTCGTCGATCAGCATTTTCTTCTTAGCCTAGGTTTTCCATTGAATCGTTAAATTCCATTTAATCGTTAAGCGCGTTTAATCGCTGGCGCGTTGCATAACGTAGCTATTCAGCAAGTATTGCTACGATTGTTTTAAGGCTAAATTATCGTAAGCGACAGACGGAAAGGAGGAAAAGGAGGGTGTTAGAAACTAACAAAGAAACCGAATTTTTAGGCTTAGGCGTGGTGCCAAAAAATAGTTTTTATTTTAGGCGTTTTGTGGCTTGTTCTCTCGGTGAGTTCGTTTTACTATTTAAACTATTTTGTCCTATCCGCGATGCGCTTGGCTGACAGTTCGGCGGAACCTACAACGGTTACAACAGAGGGAAAGGAAGGAAAGGAGGGAAAGGGGAAAGGAAAGGAGGGAAAGTAGGGAAAGGTTAAAAGGAGGGAAAGGAGGGAAGGATGGAAAGGAGGGAAAGGAGGGAAGGAGGGAAAGGAGGGAGGAGGAAAGGAGGAAAGGAGGGAAAGGAGGGAAAGGAGGGAGGAGGAAAGGGGAAAGGAAGGAAAGGAGGGAAAGGAGGGAAAAGGAGGGAATAAAGGAAATGTAAAGGAGGGAAAGGAGGGAAAAGAGGGAAAGGAGGGAATGGAGGGAAAGTATTTCGAAACGCACAATCAAATGTATTTCGCCATAACCGCATACTGTAGCCAAAGAAGTACTGTTAATAATTATTAACGTTAGATCGATCTGTCGGTGTTATCTACCGTGATTCCCTACAGAGCGCGGTACAAACGCGTAGTGTGGAAGCATCCAATACCGATCGAGCCGAATATTCCTCGATCGCTCAAAGGCTTCCGAACAGCGTGGCTAAGGCAATGACCGAAGGCCACTCTTTCGCGGTAGCCCGAGTTGCTGATTGATTTTAGCGTCGCAATAAAATAATAATATAGACTGCTTAAAAAACGCTTGTTTTTAATACCAAATACTACTACGGGCGAAAGAAAGAGGCTGTTGCAATAGTTTGCAGCATTCTAAAATCATTTGACGAATTAAGTTCCTTTACTTAAAACAGTTTTTCTTTCAACAATCTCACCCGTTGCCAGCTTAGAAAAGTTCCTGAGGTAATTCGGAATCGCTTGCTGAAGTGAGGAAACAGAATAAGGACTAGTTGAGGAATTGTTTTATAGCGGTTGTGCGTGTGTTAGTAGAAATGCTAGGAACAGAAATCAGTTATTGTGTCGGTTCCCTGTTCATCTCACCCGTTGCCGGTGCCTAATAGTTCCTGAGGAAAATCGGAACAAGCCGTGGTGAAGTGCAGTGTATTAGGAAAGCTGATACAAACAAGTGATCTTTTCGAGGTGTTATTACAATATATGCCAAACGTTAGTATTTCGTGCAATGAACATAGCATATTTATCGGCATTATTTACGTTAGCACAATTGACAACGCTCAGCGATGCAATCTGTTCAGTGAGAAGTGTAACGCCATTTCTCCAAGGAGCAAACCTACAGGCAGGGCAGAGCAACTATGCAGGGCAGAGCAATCAGTCAGGACGAATAATACGATGCAAAAATTCAACAAACTATTATTCAGCCGTTCTAAGCCAGTATTGCGTTCGTATAGAAATAGGAAGCACCGACTGTTAAGATCGAATCAAACCAGGAAGAGTGTTCGTATGGCCTACAAACACTGGGGGTAATGTTAATAATTATTAACGTTAGATTCGATCTGTCGGTGTTATCTACCGTGATTCCCGACAGAGCGCGGTACAAACGCGTAGTGTGGGAAGCATCCAATACCGATCGAGCCGAATATTCCCGATCGCTCAAAGGCTCCCCGAACAGCGTGGCTAAGGCAATGACCGAAGGCCACTTTCGCGGTAGCCCGAGTCAAGCGATTGATTTTAGCGTCGCAATAAAATAATAATATAGACTGCTTAAGAAAACGCTTGTTTTTAATACCAAATACTACTACGGGCGAAAGAAGAGTGCTGTTGCAATAGTTTGCAACAAGTACTCATTCTGCGGTTGACACCAATAATTTAAAACATTAAACACTCGGCCCATCTGCTGTCTGGCTAGCTATCGAAAAACCGACCAAAAATAGCATGTATAAAACTAATACGAGCATAGATGTCTCCAGCATATATTGTACCCTATGCCTTATACACACTCAAGGATTCTACAAAAAAAACTACTTAAATATGGATCAACATGATGAGCGCAATTCCAGTTCAGTTCATTCGCGAATGATGAATAATCCGTTTGAACGGGATCGATCTATTGAATTGTATATGTATAATTTCCACACCAACAGAGCACAGATCGAACACAAATGGGCCAGTTCGAACGCGTTCGATGAATTCAGTTGTGTAGGTACGATTTACATACCAACAGAACACAGATCGAACACCAGTTCGAACACATTCGATGAATTCAGTCGTATAGATACGATTTCCAAACCAACAGCACACGTATCGAACACTGCCTGACAAATATGTTTTATCACTAGTAATTCTAGCAGTAAAGACTTGTAAATGCTTTCAGGGTTCCCGACCATTTTGTCGAGCTTGGTTATTACGAGCGCAACGGTTTTCTGGGTTAAGCATTGACCCGCTAACTGCACGAAGTGCTTAACCTTTCAGATGCTTTTGCAGCCTATTTATGTTTTCTAAATTAATTTCACTACTTGCCGATCCGTTGGTTAATGCATCCTCTGGAGCCACTAATCGCTTAATCGCTGGCGCGTTGCATAACGTAGCTATTCAGCAAGTATTGCTACCTAGCAACGCTTTTTTAAGGCTAAATTATCGTAAGCGAGACGGAAAGAAGGAAAAGGAGGGAAAGGAATGAGGAGGGAAAGGATGGAAAGGCGAGAAAGGAGGGAAAGGTAGAAAATGAGGGAATGGAGGGAAAGGAGGAAATGAGGGGAGGAGGGAAAGGAGGGAAAGGAGGGAAAGGAGGGAAAGTAGGGAAAGGAGGGAAAGGAGGGAAAGGTTGGAAAGGAGGGAAAGGAGGGAGGAGGGAAGGAGGGAAAGGAGGGAAAGGAGGGAAAGGCTGGAAAGGAGGGAAAGGTTGGAAATGAGGGAAAGGTTGGAAATGAGGGAAATGAGGAAAAGGAGGGAAGGAGAGAAAGAAGGAAAGGAGGACATTGGACTACTTGCCGATCCGTTGGTTGATGCATCCTCTGGAGCCACCATTTGTCGCGCACACGAAAGTGTTTCGGAGCTGCAGCCCAAGACAGGCACAGTACACGCCGACTTAAGCACAATAATAAACGCACCAACTGGCTCTTTGCAAATCGTTAAACCAGCGCGTTTAATCGCTGGCGCGTTGCATAACGTAGCTATTCAGCAAGTATTGCTACCTAGCAACGCTTTGTTTTAAAGGCTGAATTATCGTAAGCGACAGACGGAAAGAAGGAAAAGAAGGAAAGGAATGAGGAGGGAAAGGATGGAAAGGTGAGAAAGGAAGGAACGGCGAGAAAGGAGGGAAAGGAAGGACATGAGGGAATGGAGGGAAGGGGGGAAAGGAGGGAAAGGAGGGAAAGGAGGAAAGGAGGGAAAGGAGGGAAAGGAGGGAAAGGAGGAAAAGGATGGAAAGGAGGGAAAGGAGGGAAAGGAGGGAAGGAGGGAAAGGAGGGAAAGGAGGAAAGGAGGGAAAGGAGGGAAAGGAGGGAAAGGAGGGAAGGAGGGAAAGGAGGGAAAGGAGGGAAGGAGGGAGGAGGGAAAGGAGGAAAGGAGGAAAGGTTGGAAAGGAGGAAAAGGAGGGGAAGGAGGGAGGTGGAAAGGAGGGAAAGGAGGGAAAGGAGGGCATTGACTACTTGCCGATCCATTGGTTAATGCATCCTCTCTGGAGCCACCATTTGTCGCGCACACGAAAGTGTCTTTCGGAGCTGCAGCCCAAGACAGGCACAGTACACGCCGACTTAAGCACAATAATAAACGCACCAACTGGCTATTGGCAAATAATGCCTTCATTATTTTTTTAAAATGATTTATATTTCAAAAATGCTGACCGTCGTCGATCAGCATTTTCTCCTTAGCCTATGTTTTCCATAAAATCGTTAAAAGCGCATCGCTGGCGCGTTGCATAACGTAGCTATTCAGCAAGTATTGCTACCTAGCAACGCTTTGTTTTTAAGGCTAAATTATCGTAAGCGACAGACGGAAAGAAGGAAAAGGAGGGAAAAGATGGAAATGAGGGAAAGGAGGGAAATGAGGAAAGGAGGGAAAGGAGGAAAGGAGGGAAAGGAGGGAAAGGAGGGAAAGGAGGGAAAGGATGGAAAGGATGGAAAGGAGGGAAAGGAGGGAAAGGAGGGAAAGGAGGGAAAAGAGGGAAAGGAGGGAAAGGAGGGAAAGGAGGGAAAGGAGGGAAAGGAGGAAAATGAGGAAAAGAGGGAAAGGAGGGAAAGGAAGGAAAGGAGGAAAAGAGGAAAGGAGGGATAAGATGACAAGGAGGGAAAGGAGGGAAAGGAGGAAATGTTGGAAAAGGGGAAAGGAGGGAAAGGAGGGAAAGGAGGAAAGGAAGGAAAGGAGGGAAAGCAGGAAAGGTGGGAAAGGAGGGAAAGGATGGAAAGGTGGAAAGGCGGGAAAGGAGGGAAATGTTGGAAAGGAGGAAAATAGGGAAAGGAGGGAAAGAGGAAGGATGGAAAGGAGGGAAAGGAGGGAAAGGAGGAAAGGAGGGAAAGGAGGGAAAGGAGGGAAAGGAGGGAAAGGAGGGAAAGGAGGAAAAGGAAAAGGAAAGGATGGAAAGGAGGGAAAGGAGGAAAGGAGGGAAATAAAGGAAATGGTGTAAAGGAGGAAAGGAGGGAAAAGAGGAAAGGAGGGAATGGAGGGAAAGTATTTCGAAACGCACAATCAAATGTATTTCGCCATAACCGCATACTAGCCAAAGAAGTACTGTTAATAATTATTAACGTTAGATTCGATCTGTCGGTGTTATCTACCGTGATTCCCGACAGAGCGCGGTACAAACGCGTAGTGTGGGAAGCATCCAATACCGATCGAGCCGAATATTCCCGATCGCTCAAAGGCTCCCGAACAGCGTGGCTAAGGCAATGACCGAAGGCCACTCTTTCGCGGTAGCCCGAGTCAAGCGATTGATTTTAGCGTCGCAATAAAATAATAATATAGACTGCTTAAGAAAACGCTTGTTTTTAATACCAAATACTACTACGGGCGAAAGAAAGAGTGCTGTTGCAATAGTTTGCAACAAGTACTCATTCTGCGGTTGACACCAATAATTTAAAAACATTAAACACTCGGCCCATCTGCTGTCTGGCTAGCTATCGAAAAACCGACCAAAAACTAGCATGTATAAACTAATACGAGCATAGATGTTCCAGCATATATTGTACCCTATGCCTTATACACACTCGGGATTCACTAAAAAACTACTTAAATATGGATCAACATGATGAGCAATTCCAGTTCAGTTCATTCGCGAATAATGAATAATCCGTTTGAACGGGATCGATCTATTGAATTGTATATGTATAATTTCCACACCAACAGAGCACAGATCGAACACAAATGGGCCAGTTCGAACGCGTTCAATGAATTCAGTTGTGTAGGTACGATTTACATACCAACAGAACACAGATCGAACACCAGTTCGAACACATTCGATGAATTCAGTCGTATAGATACGATTTCCAAACCAACAGCACACGTATCGAACACTGCCTGACAAATATGTTTTATCACTAGTAATTCTAGCAGTAAAGACTTGTAAATGCTTTCAGGGTTCCCGACCATTTTGTCGAGCTTGTTATTACTAGCGCAACGGTTTTCTGGGTTAAGTGACACGCTAACTGCACGAAGTGCTTAACCTTCAGATGCTTTTGCAGCCTATTTATGTTTTCTAAATTAATTTCACTACTTGCCGATCCGTTGGTTAATGCATCCTCCTCTGGAGCCACTAATCGCTTAATCGCTGGCGCGTTGCATAACGTAGCTATTCAGCAAGTATTGCTACCTAGCAACGCTTTGTTTTTAAGGCTAAATTATCGTAAGCGACAGACGGAAAGAAGGAAAAGGAGGGAAAGGAATGAGGAGGGAAAGGATGGAAAGGCGAGAAAGGAGGAAAGGTAGAAATGAGGGAAATGGAGGAAAGGGAGGGAAAGGAGGAAAGGGAGGGAGGAGGGAAAGGAGGGAAAGGAGGGAAAGTAGGGAAAGGAGGGAAAGGAGGGAAAGGTTGGAAGGAGGGAAGGAGGAAAAGGAGGGAAAGGAGGGAAGGAGGGAAAGGAGGGAAAGGCTGGAAAGGAGGGAAAGGTTGGAAATGAGGAAATTGGAAATGAGGGAAATGAGGAAAAGGAGGGAAGGAGAGAAAGAAGGGAAAGGAGGACATTGGACTACTTGCCATCCGTTGGTTGATGCATCCTCTGGAGCCACCATTTGTCGCGCACACGAAAGTGTCTTTCGGAGCTGCAGCCCAAGACAGGCACAGTACACGCCGACTTGCACAATAATAAACGCACCAACTGGTTTGCAAATCGTTAAACCAGCGCGTTTAATCGCTGGCGCGTTGCATAACGTAGCTATTCAGCAAGTATTGCTACCTAGCAACGCTTTGTTTTAAAGGCTGAATTATCGTAAGCGACAGACGGAAAGAAGGAAGAAGGGAAAGGAATGAGAGGGAGGATGGAAAGGTGAGAAAGGAAGGAACGGCGAGAAAGGAGGGAAAGGAAGGACATGAGGGAATGGAGGGAAGGGAGGGAAAGAGTGGAAAGGAGTGAAAGGAAGGACATGAGGGAATGGAGGGAAGGGAGGGAAAGGAGGGAAAGGAGGAAAGGAGGGAAAGGAGGGAAAGGAGGGAAAGGAGGGAAGGAGGGAAAGGAGGGAAAGGAGGGAAAGGAGGGAAAGGTTGGAAAGGAGGGAAAGGAGGGAAAGGAGGGAAAGAAGGAAAGGAGGGAAAGGAGGAAAGGTTGGAAAGGAGGAAAGGTTGAAATGAGGGAAATGAGGAAAAGGAGGGAAGGAGAGAAAGAAGGAAAGGAGGACATTGGACTACTTGCCGATCCGTTGGTTGATGCATCCTCTGGAGCCACCATTTGTCGCGCACACGAAAGTGTCTTTCGGAGCTGCAGCCCAAGACACAGTACACGCCGACTTAAGCACAATAATAAACGCACCAACTGGCTCTTTGCAAATCGTTAAACCAGCGCGTTTAATCGCTGGCGCGTTGCATAAGGTAGCTATTCAGCAAGTATTGCTACCTAGCAACGCTTTGTTTTAAAGGCTGAATTATCGTAAGCGACAGACGGAAAGAAGGAAAAGAAGGAAAGGAATGAGGAGGGAAAGGATGGAAAGGTGAGAAAGGAAGGAACGGCGAGAAAGGGGGAAAGGAAGGACATGAGGGAATGGAGGAAGGAGGGAAAGGAGGGAAAAAGGAGGGAAAGGAGGGAAAGGAGGGAAAGGAGGGACGGAGGGAAAGGAGGGAGGAAAGGAGGGAAAGGAGGGAAAGGAGGGAAGGAGGGAAGGAGTGCGGAGGGAAAGGAGGGGTTGGAAAGGAGGGAAAGGTTGGAAAGGAGGGAGGAGGGAGGAGAAAAGGAGGGAAGGAGGGAAAGGAGGGAAAGGAGGGAAAAAGGAGGAAAGGAGGGCATTGGACTACTTGCCGATCCATTGGTTAATGCATCCTCTGAGCCACCATTTGTCGCGCACACGAAAGTGTCTTTCGAGCTGCAGCCCAAGACAGGCACAGTACACGCCGACTTAAGCACAATAATAAACGCACCAACTGGCTTTGGCAAATAATGCCTTCATTATTTTTAAATTGAATTTATATTCAAAAATGCTGACCGTCGTCGATCAGCATTTTCCTTAGCCTATGTTTTCCATAAAATCGTTAAAAGCGCGCATCGCTGGCGCGTTGCATAACGTAGCTATTCAGCAAGTATTGCTACCTAGCAACGCTTTGTTTTTAAGGCTAAATTATCGTAAGCGACAGACGGAAAGAAGGAAAAGGAGGGAAAAGAATGAAAGGAGGGAAAGGAGGGAAATGAGGGAAAGGAGGGAAAGGAGGGAAAGGAGGAAGGAGGAAAGGAGGGAAAGGAGGGAAGGAGGGAAAGGATGGAAAGGAGGAGGAGGGAAAGGAGGGAAAGGAGGGAAAGGAGGGAAAGGAGGGAAAGGAGGAAAATGAGGGAAAAGAGGAAAGGCGAGAAAGGAGGAAAAGAGGGAAAGGAGGGATAAGATGACAAGGAGGGAAAGGAGGGAAATGTTGGAAAAGGAAAAGGATGGAAAGGAAGGAAAGGAGGGAAAGGAAGGAAAGGAGGAAAGGAGGAACGGTGGGAAAGGGAAAGGATGGAAAGGTGGAAAGGCGGAAAGGAGGGAAATGTTGGAAAGGAGGAAAGGAGGGAAAGGAGGGAAAGGAGGGAAAGGATGGAAAGGAGGGAAAGGAGGGAAGGAGGGAAAGGAGGGAAAGGAGGGAAAGGAGGGAAAGGAGGGGAGGGAAAGGAGGGAAAGGAGGAAAGGAGGGAAAGGAGGGAAAGGAGGGAAAGGAGGGAAAAGGAGGGAAAGAGGGAAAAGGGGAAAGGATGGAAAGGTGGAAAGGCGGGAAAGGAGGGAAATGTTGGAAAGGAGGGAAAGGAGGGAAAGGAGGAAAGGAGGGAAGGAGGGAAAGGAGGGAAGGAGGGGCTGATGGAAAGGAGGAAAGGAGGGAAAGGAGGAAAAGGAGGGGAGGAGGAGGGAAAGGAGGGAAAGGAGGGAAAGGAGGAAAGGAGGGAAGGAGGGAAAGGAGGGAAAGGAGGGAAGGAGGGAAAAGGAGGAAAGGATGGAAAGGAGGGAAAGGAGGGAAAGGAGGGAAATAAAGGAAATGGTGTAAAGGAGGGAAAGGAGGGAAAAGAGGGAAAGGAGGGAATGGAGGGAAAGTATTTCGAAACGCACAATCAAATGTATTTCGCCATAACCGCATACTGTAGCCAAAGAAGTACTGTTAATAATTATTAACGTTAGATCTGATCTGTCGGTGTTATCTACCGTGATTCCCGACAGAGCGCGTACAAACGCGTAAAGCATCCAATACCGATCGAGCCGAATATTCCCGATCGCTCAAAGGCTTCCGAACAGCGTGGCTAAGGCAATGACCGAAGGCCACTTTCGCGGTAGCCCGAGTCAAGCGATTGATTTTAGCGTCGCAATAAAATAATAATATAGACTGCTTAAGAAAACGCTTTTTTTAATACCAAATACTACTACGGGCGAAAGAAAGAGTGCTGTTGCAATAGTTTGCAGCATTCTAAAAATCATTTGACGAATTAAAAGTTCCTTTTACTTAAAACAGTTTTTCTTTCAACAATCTCACCCGTTGCCAGCTTAGAAAAGTTCCTGAGGTAATTCGGAATCGCTGTGCTGAAGTGAGGAACAGAATAAGTTACTAGTTGAGGAATTGTTTTATAGCGGTTGTGCGTGTTAGTAGAAATGCTAGGAACAGAAATCAGTTATTGTGTCGGTTCCTGTTCAGCTCACCCGTTGCCGGTGCCTAATAGTTCCTGAGGAAAATCGGAACAAGCCGTGCTGAAGTGCAGTGTATTAGGAAAGCTGATACAAACAAGTGATCTTTTCGAGGTGTTATTACAATATATGCCAAACGTTAGTATTTCGTGCAATGAACATAGCATATTTATCGGCATTATTTACGTTAGCACAATTGACAACGCTCAGCGATGCAATCTGTTCAGTGAGAAGTGTAACGCCATTTTCCAAGGAGCAAACCTACAGGCAGGGCAGAGCAACTATGCAGGGCAGAGCAATCAGTCAGGACGTAATAATACGATGCAAAATTCAACAAACTATTATTCAGCCAAATTTCGTAAGCCAGTATTGCGTTCGTATAGAATAGGAAGCACCGACCGTTAAGATCGAATCAAACCAGGAAGAGTGTTCGTATGGCTCACAAACACTGGGGTAATGTTAATAATTATTAACGTTAGATTCGATCTGTCGGTGTTATCTACCGTGATTCCCGACAGAGCGCGGTACAAACGCGTAGTGTGGGAAGCATCCAATACCGATCGAGCCGAATATTCCCGATCGCTCAAAGGCTCCCGAACAGCGTGGCTAAGGCAATGACCGAAGGCCACTCTTTCGCGGTAGCCCGAGTCAAGCGATTGATTTTAGCGTCGCAATAAAATAATAATATAGACTGCTTAAGAAAACGCTTGTTTTTAATACCAAATACTACTACGGGCGAAAGACAAGAGTGCTGTTGCAATAGTTTGCAACAAGTACTCATTCTGCGGTTGACACCAATAATTTAAAAACATTAAACACTCGGCCCATCTGCTGTCTGGCTAGCTATCGAAAACCGACCAAAAACTAGCATGTATAAAACTAATACGAGCATAGATGTTCCAGCATATATTGTACCCTATGCCTTATACACACTCAAGGATTCTACAAAAAACTACTTAAATATGGATCAACATGATGAGCGCAATTCCAGTTCAGTTCATTCGCGAATGATGAAGAATCCGTTTGAACGGGATCGATCTATTGAATTGTATATGTATAATTTCCACACCAACAGAGCACAGATCGAACACAATGGGCCAGTTCGAACGCGTTCGATGAATTCAGTTGTGTAGGTACGATTTACATACCAACAGAACACAGATCGAACACCAGTTCGAACACATTCGATGAATTCAGTCGTATAGATACGATTTCCAAACCAACAGCACACGTATCGAACACTGCCTGACAAATATGTTTTATCACTAGTAATTCTAGCAGTAAAGACTTGTAAATGCTTTCAGGGTTCCCGACCATTTTGTCGAGCTTGGTTATTACGAGCGCAACGGTTTTCTGGGTTAAGCATTGACCCGCTAACTGCACGAAGTGCTTAACCTTCAGATGCTTTTGCAGCCTATTTATGTTTTCTAAATTAATTTCACTACTTGCCGATCCGTTGGTTAATGCATCCTCTCTGGAGCCACTAATCGCTTAATCGCTGGCGCGTTGCATAACGTAGCTATTCAGCAAGTATTGCTACCTAGCAACGCTTTGTTTTAAGGCTAAATTATCGTAAGCGACAGACGGAAAGAAGGAAAAGGAGGGAAAGGAATGAGGAGGGAAAGGATGGAAAGGCGAGAAAGGAGGGAAAGGTAGAAATGAGGGAATGGAGGGAAAGGAGGGAAGGAGGGAAAGGAGGGAAAGGAGGGAAAGGAGGAAAGGAGGGAAAGGAGGGAAAGGAGGGAAAGGAGGGAAAGGAAGGAAAGGAGGGAAAGGAGTTGGAAAGGAGGAAAGGAGGAAAGGAGGGAAAGGAGGAAAAGGAGGGAAAGGAGGGAAAGGAGGGAAAGGAGGGAAAGGTTGGAAAGGAGGGAAAGGTTGGAAATGAGGAAATGAGGAAAAGGAGGGAAGGAGAGAAGGAAGGAAAGGAGGACATTGGACTACTTGCCGATCTGTTGGTTGATGCATCCTCTCTGGAGCCACCATTTGTCGCGCACACGAAAGTGTCTTTCGAGCTGCAGCCCAAGACAGGCACAGTACACGCCGACTTAAGCACAATAATAAACGCACCAACTGGCTCTTTGCAAATCGTTAAACCAGCGCGTTTAATCGCTGGCGCGTTGCATAACGTAGCTATTCAGCAAGTATTGCTACCTAGCAACGCTTTGTTTTAAAGGCTGAATTATCGTAAGCGACAGACGGAAAGAAGGAAAAGAAGGGAAAGGAATGAGGAGGGAAAGGATGGAAAGGTGAGAAAGGAAGGAACGGCGAGAAAGGAGGGAAAGGAAGGACATGAGGGAAATGAGGGAAAGGAGGGAAAGGATGGAAAGGTGAGAAAGGAACGAAAGGCGAGAAAGGAGGGAAAGGAAGGACATGAGGAACGGAGGGAAAGGAGGAAAGGAGGGAAAGGAGGGAAAGGAGGGAAAGGAGGGAAAGGAGGGAAAGGTTGAGGAGGGAAAGGTTGGGGAGGGAAATGAGGAAAAGGAGGGAAGGAGAGAAAGAAGGGAAAGGAGGACATTGACTACTTGCCGATCCATTGGTTAATGCATCCTCTGGAGCCACCATTTGTCGCGCACACGAAAGTGTCTTTCGGAGCTGCAGCCCAAGACAGGCACAGTACACGCCGACTTAAGCACAATAATAAACGCACCAACTGGCTATTGGCAAATAATGCCTTCATTATTTTTTCAATTGAATTTATACTTCCAAAAATGCTGACCGTCGTCGATCAGCATTTTCTCCTTAGCCTATGTTTTCCATAAAATCGTTAAAAGCGCGCATCGCTGGCGCGTTGCATACTGTCGCTATTCAGCAAGTATTGCTACCTAGCAACGCTTTGTTTTAAGGCTAAATTATCGTAAGCGACAGACGGAAAGAAGGAAAAGGAGGGAAAAGATGGAAAAGAGGGAAAGGAGGGAAATGAGGGAAAGGAGGAAAGGAGGGAAAGGAGGAAAGGAGGGAAAGGAGGGAAAGGAGGGAAAGGAGGGAAAGGAGGGAAAGGAGGGAAAGGAGGGAAAGGAGGGAAATGAGGGAAAGGAGGAAAATGAGGGAAAAGAGGGAAAGGCGAGAAAGGAGGAAAAAGAGGGAAAGGAGGGATAAGATGACAAGGAGGGAAAGGAGGAAATGTTGGAAAAGGGAAAAGGATGGAAAGGAGGGAAAGGAGGAAAGGAAGGAAAGGAGGGAAAGGAGGGAAAGGTGGGTGAGGAAAGGAGGGAAAGGTGGAAAGGCGGGAAAGGAGGGAAATGTTGGAAAGGAGGGAAAATAGGAAAGGAGGGAAAGGAGGGAAGGATGGAAAGGAGGGAAAGGAGGGAAAGGAGGAAAGGAGGGAAAGGAGGGAAAGGAGGGAAAGGAGGGAAAGGAGGGAAAAGGGGAAAGGATGGAAAGGAGGGAAAGGAGGGAAAGGAGGGAAATAAAGGAAAAGGTGTAAAGGAGGGAAAGGAGGGAAAAGAGGAATGGAGGGAATGGAGGAAAGTATTTCGAAACGCACAATAAAATGTATTTCGCCATAACCGGATACTGTAGCCAAAGAAGTACTCATTCTGCGGTTGACACCAATAATTTAAAAACATTAAACACTCGGCCCATCTGCTGTCTGGCTAGCTATCGAAAACCGACCAAAAACTAGCATGTATAAAACTAATACGAGCATAGATGTTCCAGCATATATTGTACCCTATGCCTTATACACACTCAAGGATACTATAAAAACTACTTAAATATGGATCAACATAATGAGCGCAATTCCAGTTCAGTTCATTCGCGAATAATGAATAATCCGTTTGAACGGATCGATCTATTGAATTGTATATGTATAATTTCCACACCAACAGAGCACAGATCGAAACATGGGCCAGTTCGAACGCGTTCGATGAATTCAGTTGTGTATGGTACGATTTACATACCAACAGAACACAGATCGAACACCAGTTCGAACACATTCGATGAATTCAGTCGTATAGATACGATTTCCAAACCAACAGCACACGTATCGAACACTGCCTAACAAATATGTTTTATCACTAGTAATTCTAGCAGTAAAGACTTGTAAATGCTTTCAGGGTTCCTGACCATTTTGTCGAGCTTGGTTATTACGAGCGCAACGGTTTTCTGGGTTAAGCATTGACCCGCTAACTGCACGAAGTGCTTAACCTTTCAGATGCTTTTGCAGCCTATTTATGTTTTCTAAATTAATTTCACTACTTGCCGATCCGTTGGTTAATGCATCCTCTGGAGCCACTAATCGCTTAATCGCTGGCGCGTTGCATAACGTAGCTATTCAGCAAGTATTGCTACCTAGCAACGCTTTGTTTTTAAGGCTAAATTATCGTAAGCGACAGACGGAAAGAAGGAAAAGGAGGGAAAGGAATGAGGAGGGAAAGGATGGAAAGGCGAGAAAGGAGGGAAAGGTAGAAAATGAGGGAATGGAGGGAAAGGAGGAAATGAGGGAAAGGAGGGAAAGGATGAAAGGTGAGAAAGGAAGGAAAGGCGAGAAAGGAGGGAAAGGAAGGACATGAGGGAACGGAGGGAAAGTACACGCCGACTTACACAATAATAAACGCAACCAACTGGCTCTTTGGTAAATCGTTAAACCAGCGCGTTTAATCGCTGGCGCGTTGCATAAGGTAGCTATTCAGCAAGTATTGCTACCTAGCAACGCTTTGTTTTAAAGGCTGAATTATCGTGTTTAACAGACGGAAAGAAGGAAAAGAAGGGAAAGGAATGAGGAGGGAAAGGATGGAAAGGTGAGAAAGGAAGGAACGGCGAGAAAGGAGGAAAAGGAAGGACTTGAGGGAATGAGGGAACGGAGGGAAAGGAGGGAAAGGAGGGAAAGGAGGGAAAGGAGGGAAAGGAGGGAAAGGAGGGAAAGGAGGGAAAGGAGGGAAAGGAGGGAAAGGAGGGAAAGGTTGGAAAGGAGGGAAAGGTTGGAAAGGAGGAAAGGAGGGAAAGGAGGAAAAGGAGGGAAAGGAAGGAAAGGAGGGAAGGAGGGAAAGGAGGGAAAGGAGGGCATTTGACTTTGCCGATCCGTTGGTTAATGCATCCTCTGAGCCACCATTTGTCGCGCACACGAAAGTGTCTTTCGGAGCTGCAGCCCAAGACAGGCACAGTACACGCCGACTTAAGCACAATAGTAAACGCACCAACTGGCTATTGGCAAATAATGCCTTCATTATTTTTTCAATTGAATTTATATTTAAAAATGCTGACCGTCGTCGATCAGCATTTTCTCCTTAGCCTATGTTTTCCATAAAATCGTTAAAAGCGCGCATCGCTGGCGCGTTGCATAACGTAGCTATTCAGCAAGTATTGCTACCTAGCAACGCTTTGTTTTTAAGGCTAAATTATCGTAAGCGACAGACGGAAAGAAGGAAAAGGAGGAAAGGAATGAGGAAGGAAAGGAGGAAATGAGGGAAAGGAGGGAAAGGAGGGAAAGGAGGGAAAGGAGGGAAAGGAGGGAAAGGAGGGAAAGGAGGGAAAGGAGGGAAAGGGGAAAGGAGGAAAGGATGGAAAGGAGGGAAAGGAGGGAAAGGAGGGAAATAAAGGAAATGGTGTAAAGGAGGGAAAGGAGGAAAAGAGGGAAAGGAGGAAAGGAGGGAAAGTATTTCGAAACGCACAATCAAATGTATTTCGCCATAACCGCATACTGTAGCCAAAGAAGTACTCATTCTGCGGTTGACACCAATAATTTAAAACATTAAACACTCGGCCCATCTGCTGTCTGGCTAGCTATCGAAAAACCGACCAAAAACTAGCATGTATAAAACTAATACGAGCATAGATGTCTCCAGCATATATTGTACCCTATGCCTTATACACACTCAAGGATACTATAAAAACTACTTAAATATGGATCAACATAATGAGCGCAATTCCAGTTCAGTTCATTCGCGAATAATGAATAATCCGTTTGAACGGGATCGATCTATTGAATTGTATATGTATAATTTCCACACCAACAGAGCACAGATCGAACACAAATGGGCCAGTTCGAACGCGTTCGATGAATTCAGTTGTGTAGGTACGATTTACATACCAACAGAACACAGATCGAACACCAGTTCGAACACATTCGATGAATTCAGTCGTATAGATACGATTTCCAAAACCAACAGCACACGTATCGAACACTGCCTAACAAATATGTTTTATCACTAGTAATTCTAGCAGTAAAGACTTGTAAATGCTTTCAGGGTTCCCGACCATTTTGTCGAGCTTGGTTATTACGAGCGCAACGGTTTTCTGGGTTAAGCATTGACCCGCTAACTGCACGAAGTGCTTAACCTTTCAGATGCTTTGCAGCCTATTTATGTTTTCTAAATTAATTTCACTACTTGCCGATCCGTTGGTTAATGCATCCTCTGAGCCACTAATCGCTTAATCGCTGGCGCGTTGCATAACGTAGCTATTCAGCAAGTATTGCTACCTAGCAACGCTTTGTTTTAAGGCTAAATTATCGTAAGCGACAGACGGAAAGAAGGAAAAGGAGGGAAAGGAATGAGGAGGGAAAAGGATGGAAAGGCGAGAAAGGAGGGAAAGGTAGAAAATGAGGGAATGGAGGAAAGGAGGGAAATGAGGAAAGGCGGGATGGAAAGGTGAGAAAGGAAGGAAAGGCGAGAAAGGAGGGAAAGGAAGGACATGAGGGAACGGAGGAAAGTACACGCCGACTTAAGCACAATAATAAACGCACCAACTGGCTCTTTGCAAATCGTTAAACCAGCGCGTTTAATCGCTGGCGCGTTGCATAAGGTAGTAGCTATTCAGCAAGTATTGCTACCTAGCAACGCTTTGTTTTAAAGGCTGAATTATCGTAAGCGACAGACGGAAAGAAGGAAAAGAAGGGAAAGGAATGAGGAGGGAAAGGATGGAAAGGTGAGAAAGGAAGGAACGGCGAGAAAGGAGGAAAAGGAAGGACATGAGGGAATGGAGGAACGGAGGGAAAGGAGGGAAAGGAGGGAAAGGAGGGAAAGGAGGGAAAGGAGGGAAAGGAGGGAAAGGAGGGAAAGGAGGGAAAGGAGGGAGGAGGGAAAGGAGGGAAAGGAGGGAAAGGTTGGAAAGAGGAGGAAGGTTGGAAAGGAGGGAAAGGAGGGAAAGGAGGAAAGGAGGGAAAGGAAGGAAAGGAGGGAAAGGAGGGAAAGGAGGGAAAGGAGGGCATTTGACTTTGCCGATCCGTTGGTTAATGCATCCTCTCTGAGCCACCATTTGTCGCGAACACGAAAGTGTCTTTCGAGCTGCAGCCCAAGACAGGCACAGTACACGCCGACTTAAGCACAATAATAAACGCACCAACTGGCTATTGGCAAATAATGCCTTCATTATTTTTCAATTGAATTTATACTCTAAAAATGCTGACCGTCGTCGATCAGCATTTTCTCCTTAGCCTATGTTTTCCATAAAATCGTTAAAAGCGCGCATCGCTGGCGCGTTGCATAACGTAGCTATTCAGCAAGTATTGCTACCTAGCAACGCTTTGTTTTTAAGGCTAATTTATCGTAAGCGACAGACGGAAAGAAGGAAAAGGAGGGAAAGGAATGAGGAGGGAAAGGAGGGAAATGAGGGAAAGGAGGGAAAGGAGGGAAAGGAGGGAAAGGAGGGAAAGGAGGGAAAGGAGGGAAAGGAGGGAAAGGAGGGAAAGGAGCGAAAAGAGGGAAAGGATGGAAAGGAGGGAAAGGAGGAAAGGAGGGAAATAAAGGAAATGGTGTAAAGGAGGGAAAGGTTGGAAAGAGGAAAAGGAGGGAAAGGAGGAAAGTATTTGAAACGCACAATCAAATGTATTTCGCCATAACCGCATACTGTAGCCAAAGAAGTACTCATTCTGCGGTTGACACCAATAATTTAAAAACATTAAACACTCGGCCCATCTGCTGTCTGGCTAGCTATCGAAAAACCGACCAAAAACTAGCATGTATAAAACTAATACGAGCATAGATGTTCCAGCATATATTGTACCCTATGCCTTATACACACCTCAAGGATACTATAAAAACTACTTAAATATGGATCAACATAATGAGCGCAATTCCAGTTCAGTTCATTCGCGAATAATGAATAATCCGTTTGAACGGGATCGATCTATTGAATTGTATATGTATAATTTCCACACCAACAGAGCACAGATCGAACACAAATGGGCCAGTTCGAACGCGTTCGATGAATTCAGTTGTGTAGGTACGATTTACATACCAACAGAACACAGATCGAACACCAGTTCGAAACATTCGATGAATTCAGTCGTATAGATACGATTTCAAAACCAACAGCACACGTATCGAACACTGCCTAACAAATATGTTTTATCATTAGTAATTCTAGCAGTAAAGACTTGTAAATGCTTTCAGGGTTCCTGACCATTTTGTCGAGCTTGGTTATTACGAGCGCAACGGTTTTCTGGGTTAAGCATTGACCCGCTAACTGCACGAAGTGCTTAACTTTCAGATGCTTTTGCAGCCTATTTATGTTTTCTAAATTAATTTCACTACTTGCCGATCCGTTGGTTAATGCATCCTCTCTGGAGCCACTAATCGCTTAATCGCTGGCGTTGCATAACGTAGCTATTCAGCAAGTATTGCTACCTAGCAACGCTTTGTTTTTAAGGCTAAATTATCGTAAGCGACAGACGGAAAGAAGGAAAAGGGGAAAGGATGGAAAGGCGAGAAAGGAGGGAAAGGTAGAAAATGAGGGAATGGAGGGAAAAGGAGGGAAATGAGGGAAAGGAGGGAAAAGGATGGAAAGGTGAGAAAGGAAGGAAAGGCGAGAAAGGAGGGAAAGGAAGGACATGAGGGAACGGAGGGGAAAGTACACGCCGACTTAAGCACAATAATAAACGCACCAACTGGCTTTTGGCAAATCGTTAAACCAGCGTTTTAATCGCTGGCGCGTTGCATAAGGTAGCTATTCAGCAAGTATTGCTACCTAGCAACGCTTTGTTTTAAAGGCTGAATTATCGTGTTTATTGGTGACGGAAAGAAGGGAAAAGAAGGGAAAAGGAATGAGGAGGAAAGGATGGAAAAGGTAGGAAAGGAAGGAACGGCGAGAAAAGGAGGGAAAGGAAGGACATGAGGGAATGGAGGGAACGGAGGAAAGGAGGGAAAGGGGAGGTAAAGGAGGGAAGGAGGGAAAGGAGGGAAAAGGAGGGAAAGGAGGAAAGGAGTGGGAAAGGTTGGAAAGGAGGGAAAGGTTGGAAAAGGAGGGAAAGGAGGGAAAAGGTTGGAAAGGAGGAAAAGGTTGGAAAGGAGGGAAAGGAGGGAAAGGAGGAAAAGGAGGGAAAAGGAGGGAAAGGAGGGCATTGACTACTTGCCGATCCGTTGGTTAATGCATCCCTCTGAGCCACCATTTGTCGCGCACACGAAAGTGTCTTTCGGAGCTGCAGCCCAAGACAGGCACAATACACGCCGACTTAAGCACAATAGTAAACGTAACTAACTGGCTATTGGCAACAATGCCTCTTATTATTTTTTCAATTGAATTTATACTCTAAAAAATGCTGACCGTCGTCGATCAGCATTTTCTCCTTAGCCTATGTTTTCCATAAAATCGTTAAAAGCGCGCATCGCTGGCGCGTTGCATAACGTAGCTATTCAGCAAGTATTGCTACCCAGCAACGCTTTGTTTTAAGGCTAAATTATCGTAAGCGACCGGACGGAAAGAAGGAAAAGGAGGGAAAGGAAATGAGGAGGGAAAAGGAGGGAAATGAGGGAAAGGAGGGAAAGGAGGGAAAGGAGGGAAAGGAGGGAAAGGAGGGAAAGGAGGGAAAGGAGGGAAAGGAGGGAAAGGAGGGAAAAGAGGGAAAGGATGGAAAGGAGGGAAGGAGGAAAGGAGGGAAATAAAGGAAATGGTGTAAAGGAGGGAAAGGAGGAAAAGAGGGAAAGGAGGGAAAGGAGGGAAAGTATTTCGAAACGCACAATCAAATGTATTTCGCCATAACCGCATACTGTAGCCAAAGAAGTACTGTTTAATTATTAACGTTAGATTCGATCTGTCGGTTATCTACCGTGATTCCCTACAGAGCGCGGTACAAACGCGTAGTGTGGGGAAGCATCCAATACCGATCGAGCTGACCTCTGATCGCCAAAGGCTTCCGAACAGCGTGGCTGGCGGCAATGACCGAAGGCCACTCTTTCGCGGTAGCCCGAGTCAAGCGATTGATTTTAGCGTCGCAATAAAATAATAATATAGACTGCTTAAGAAAACGCTTGTTTTAATACCAAATACTACTACGGGCGAAAGAAAGAGTGCTGTTGCAATAGTTTGCAGCATTCTAAAACTTCATTTGACGAATTAAAAGTTCCTTTACTTAAAACAGTTTCTTTCAACAATCTCACCTGCTGCCAGCTTAGAAAAGTTCCTGAGGTAATTCGGAATCGCTGTGCTGAAGTGAGGAACAGAATAAGTTACTAGTTGAGGAATTGTTTTATAGCGG